>NC_047120.1:19295389-19382053 GCF_902500255.1 Thalassophryne amazonica
TCTTTTAAGTTAAAGGAATTTTAACAGAAATTGTGTGGTTGGAAAAAGCCTATGGAGACCTTGAAAATGGTGTTTAAATGTTTCTTCTATGTCACATATGAAGAAAGGTTTGAGCATTTAAAGGTCGGAACTAATAGTGGTAATTTTCATCTGTGTCCTTAATGGAAAAACACCACAAAGCTGTGACCGGTGTCTCATTGTTTACTGTGTCAAACCTAATTATTATCTCATTTAAATGTGATTTGCAATGATCCGCCATATAAACATGGGTCTTCTGACAGTAGTTTCCAAGCTAACAAAAACAGCTATTTCGCCATGTCCGCCAGCTTGACATCAGTGTTGCGGATCATAAAAATATGCAAGTGCAGGCTTCGATCGCCACCAAACCTCACAGAAAAGTACATAATCATATGAATTAAATGTTCTATATTATTTGAAAACTGATCTTACCTTTACAAGAGGATGTTTTCGATGCAATTTTCCAATTCAGTTTGTCACAGAATTTCCTGACTTCTACTCCTCACAGGAATACTATTTGAAAATGAGGTTGTAGGGGTGATTTGATTTCATCTACTTCATCAAATAGGGAGATTCCAAATTGTCAAAAAAAATTAACGCATTCCTCAGTGTGGAATCAGGACTACTGCCGGACACCATATTTACGTCATATGCATGTACCTATTCAGTAACACTTTGTTTTTAGTGCAGGCAACGATGTGGGGGTGGATTTTGACATACAAGATTTATGTGTATAAAATTTGGTTATTATAAGAATATTATTCACCAGAAACTCAAGATGTTTATTTTCCAGGAAAATACCAATTTGTTTGGTTTTGTAAGAGAAGGAGTCTATGTACACAGTACTGGAGGTCAGCCATTGGTATACCGATTTCCACAAGTTTTGTATTAATACAATAACATGCTTTTGGAGGGCGGTATGCATTTTAAGAGTCCCTGCGTCCATGCCCAGTCGGGCAAAATGACCGATATTTGCCCTCGTCTAACTTGGGCAAATATTGGCATGGACATCGGGACTCTGAAAATGCATACCGCATGACAGCTGCATGTTGTTTGCATTATTATCACTTAGTGAGATACACAGCATGTGGAATCACATTAACAATATTTAATGTCATTTCAAAACGCACGACACCCAGCAAACATGTACATAAAAAGTTGGCTCACTTTAAAAATTGTTGTGTTGGCTGATATCACGCTGCTCTCCAAATTCGCCATGCCGTCGTCATCAAGCTGGCTGCTTTGGCTGCTGTTCATTGTCGGACCGTCCATGATAAAATCATCCGGACTATCCATACTGGGACCAACACACACTTCTCGCCTTCTCATGTTTTCGTCTGCAGACAGTTCTTGGGTTGCGCATGCTATGACATCATCACTTTATGCACAGCGGGCGGGTATTGGGATACCTGCCTGTTACTGCGAGCAGGTATAGACAGGTAACATAAATGTAAATCTGCTACCAGCCCAGCAACGCATCAGTAAGTGATAATAATGTGCTACATTCAAAGAAGGTGTGCTCTGTTACCTTTGCATAGGTAACGATGATCTGTGTCAAATTAAAATCTTTTTCATATGAACTCATTAGAAGGATAAATTTAACTTTGTGTTTTGAAGTGTATTTTGTTATACTTTGGAGGGATTGGAAATTGAAGGAATTTATTTCTAATAGACATAATTTTGTTTTTCTTACATCCATTGAGATTTGGTATCTACCTTATTGAGTCAGATACATTGTATAGGTAAAGCAATATCTTAAGAAGGAATTATTACATTTTTTTAATGTAAAAAATCTAAATTGTTGATAGTTAAATTTGGTAATGTTGCTGCTAAGCTTTTGTCAAAATTGTTTCTAATTAAATTAATGAATTGGGATATTTCCTGTCACCTTTCTATATTCTCTAATAGGGCCATTTAGGTTATATTTATCATTAAATTTGTCCATTTTGAGCAAGTCCACACTTTATCCAACAGATGCACAATTGATACTCCGCCTCAGGTTATGGAAACAGAAAGACAGTGTTGCCAGCCCCTCAGTAAGAAAAGTAGCTATTGGCTGTCCTAAAAGTCGCTAAGTGACATCATCGCAAATTTCGTATTATTTCCACAATATGATGTTGTAAGAGAGCAAAATGGTGCAATGCCACCCCTAGTGCTCAGAGTGAGGATTACGGGAAAACACACACACCGATTCAGTAGGTGGCAGTAATGCACCTATGTTACGTTGCCAGCTGCCGTTAAAATCCATCTGTTTCCTGTTAACTTCAGTGGCTAAAGCTAGTGAGCTGGAGACGCTGGAAACTCTTCATCAACTTTCACTCTGTGATCCTCAAATATGTTTTTTGAAGAGCTCCAGAAGCACAAAGGTCGACAGTAAACTGGAAAAAAGAAAAGGTGGAATAGTTGAGAAGGTTGTTGAAACAGCGGCTAACTGCTGCTAATGCTGAGATATTTGCATTGGTAGAAACAAACACATCAGAGAGCAACAAGAAGAACCGAGTGATTTAAAGAAGGGAAGAAACTAGTCAATGTGTTGGATGCTGTTTTCAAGCCTGAAGTTCACTGATCCAGAGCAGTTTTGTCCACTAAACTTTATTTCAGACCAACTCAACCACATCCAAATGATAGCTGTTAGTGTTGGAGTTCTTATTATAGACTGAACACCAAATATCGCAAAAAAAAAAAAAAAAATAAGACAAACTGTGATTTATGATGATAAAGGAAGGAAAGTTCAGCTTAGTGATGGACTGATGAAGCCAATCACTCAAGTTTTTTTTTCTCATACACAAAAATGGAACTATGCAGAGGTATTATTAGGTTCTAAAAACAGCATTTTCAGTTTTAGAAGGGTTTATTTCTTGCTAGTTTTTACATAATATATGACAGAAGTTATATTTACACACAAACGAAACTGAGTTTCCATCTAGCTAGCAGCATGTGACGTCACCATGCTACCATCCGAGATCATGCCATAAAATTAGGAATAGAATGTGACTTTTTAACCTCTTAAAATATGTCAAGGTTAGCGATCTTCGAACTTGTCCAAGGTCTGTGTCCCAAGAATGTTCCCTGTGAATTTGAAGACTGTGGCAGTAATAGAACTGGACTTATGCTGAGCACAGACGGAGGACGGCAGGTCTTCGCAATACCTGATGGCCATATGTTGGCCTCGGGTGAAAATTGTCATAAATTTGTTGCGACAAAATTTAGCAATTGTCTCATCACTTTGTCGCAAAATGGAGACAGTGTCTCATTGTCTTCTTTTCTTTTCCTGATCACTGACCGTCTAAGTTCAGAACATTTTATTTTATTCAAACAAACATATTATGGTCATTAATATTATCTCTCTCTCATATCAGCTGGTTGCAGCAGGTAAATAGTAAATGGACTGTATTTATATAGTGATTTTCCATCTGCATCAGACGCTCAAAGCACTTTACACATTATAATGCCTCACATTCACCCTGATGTGAGGGTGCTGCCGTACAAAGCGCTCACTAGGGAGCAAGTAGGGGATTAAGGACCTTGCCCAAGGGCCGTTAGTGATTTTCCGGTCAGGCTGGGATTTGAACTGAACATCCTCTGGTCGCAAGCCCAACGCTTTAACCACTAGACCATCACCTCCCCTACATAAGGAAAATGTGCACATCAGGTGATCTGTGAGATCAGGGTTGGTGTCTCCTGGTTTAGGGCATCTGTCCCAGCACAGGGACCTTTCGGTGTTGAGATTGGTCAGCCTGCTGTCCAGGCTGACCAGCAGATGATTAAATCGGCCTGTTTTTAGTCTTTCTTCCACTTGGCTGTTGACTCTTTCTTTTGTGTGTTTTAAAGTCTTTCTACAAACATGTCTGAAGTCCAGCAGCTGAGGGACATGTTGAAACTACAGCTAACACCTGCTGATGAAGGAATGATCACAGACCAGGAAGAAGAAATGAGTCATTTAAAAGAAGAGAACAAAAGAGGTAAAGAGCTGGATGCTGTTTTTAATCCTCCAAATCTCTTCTACAGAACAGGTTTGTTCACTCAGCTGTTTGTGTTACTGATACTTGATAACTTGTTGTAAAAGTCAGATATTTTCCTCATCAGGTATTCCTTCAGTGTTTTTGTCAATACTTGTGCAACAGGATGAGGATGATTTTGATGAAAGATGCATGTAAAATTTCTCCATATTCTGTAAAATCTCTGGATAATTTATTCCTGAAGGAAAGTGACGTCACCACCCTCAGTGTTTCGACTCCCCTTGTCCAAGATCAGCAGGGACTTTGAATTTAGAAATGAACAAAGGTAACTGAAAGGATTCTGGTGGCAGTGATTTGTGTATTCTGACACGTAGAGGGTTGGTTTATTTTGATGCAACACAGGTTAGGTTGAAAGGTCAACATCAGTAACCTTTTGTACATGGGTAAGAGCAGCTCTGGTTATAAGCAGACAAAGAATAAGTCTTTGCTCCCAGAATTTATTCTTCACTGCAGTATTAATTCAAATCAACATGACTTTAATGGAGAAAAATATTATTTTCTACAGCTCCCATCAACAACCCAAACTACAGAACGTTTCCTTGGTAACTTGGTGGTATTACTAGCCGGCTTTGCTACCAGGTGTGACATGTCAACCTGAATAGAGTAAATGTGAAAGTTTGCAGAAATGTGGATTTGGAAAAGGGGGGGGGGCTGTGATGGAAGTCTGGCCCCAGAAACAGTCTTTGTTAACAGAACTGTCTTTGGTTTTGTGATATCATTCAGTTTAGCCTATAACAAAAGCTGACTCAAGTCATTAAAACTAGGGATGCACCAATACCACTTTTTTCCAGACTGAGTACAAGTATGAGTACATACATTTTGGTACTCATCGATACCAAGTACTGATAAGAATACTCAATGATACCATTATGAGTTTTATGATGACTTTGAAAACATGTTTTATTCATCAGTTGTTCGTTACGTTTTGACTGTAACTGCTACCAATATCATTAGCTTTGTTTTTATTTACAAACATTTCACTTAAATCATGTAACTTCACTTTTTGACTCCAACAAATTGTCCTTTAACATTAATTTTGTGTTTCTTAACATACATGACACTGCCAGACATCTCACTGAAATTTAACCTGTGGACTTCAGCACTACAAAATATACATCACCAGGAACAGAAATGAAATTGTCCATCCCTAACTTGTGTCTGTGAGGACAAAAACCCTTTTTTGAAAACATGAGGGCAGATTCATTGTGATGAAAAGCAGCTTCTCTGCATTATCAGTGATGATGTCTGCATTAAATTTGTGGAGTGTCAAAACATTTTGTTTGAAATGGAAATCTTTTCTGTCACAATGGTTAAAATACTTTTGGTCATTGTCCACGATGAGAGAAAATGGACAGAAAACATGCTTGATATAGAATTTTTAAATTAACTTATCTCAATTTTCACAAGTATCAATTAGCGAGTATCTATATGTACTTATCTTTACAATATTTGTCACTCAGTAAAACATAATACTGCGCATTTGATTATACAGCACATGATACAGTGGAAACTTGTTATAAAGAAATCTATTACAACGAATTCCTCATAAAATAATTTTTACATCCGAGTGTGTGTGTGTTTTTTTTTCTTTAATATTCATTATTTTTGCAACCCTAATCTAAAAATTTGGATAGCAAGCAATTTACTTGTCCCAATAGAGCTGTTCACCAAATAACCTTTTCATTAAACTTATTCAAACTGATATTATTCCCATTCTCCAAGGTCTAAATTAACTAAATATACCAGTTACTTTGATCTTGGACCTTGGCTATGCCTGCCTCAAGAGCCATGTAGTTTTATTGTTGACGTTTTTCAAAAACACTGCAAAATTCGGGCTATTATGTCCTTGTTTTCATTGTAGCTTCCCAGAGATGGATGCTATAGCATTGAAAGTGGTACCAAATGATAGCTAATAAAATTTTCTTGCATAGGGTATAAAACACATAAACACCTGTGTAAATTTTAACTAATTTTAATGCACAAACATACATATTTTTGATGCTTGGAAAGGATGACATCATATGATACATAACTTTATCTCAAAAATGTTACTCTTAATGCACATATATCACAATTATCACATATTACATTGAGGAATAGGTTTAAACCAATTAAGTTTTATCTCTTCATTTGAGATTGTTTGTGAACTGCTGACATCATGGCATCTGGAAGACAACTACGCAGCGGGAAAGTGGTCAGCGATACAAGTGAACGGGATGAACCAACTGAGAAGAGAAGAAAGGTGGCAACTCCTGCCACAAGGTCGTCCAGTGATGTGTATCTCATTGGGCAACCCAGCTCCAGCATCAGTGGCTGTCAACTTCCTACTAATCGCCAGGTGTTCCAGTATTTCCTGCATTTGAGAAATAAGAATCCCAACAGTGACAATAGGTCTCTAGCCCATGATACATTGGATGTCGTTCTGCCATTCTGGAGTATGGCAAGGATTAAAACACTAACTAGACCAAATGCAGTCAATCACTTCATGATCCTCCATGAAAAGTACAGGAAAATTGTCAAAAACAAGGGAAGAGACAACAAACTAGAGGAAGAGAAACAAACTGACTTTCTGAAGGACTTAGACAAGTTATTTGATATTGGATCAAAAGATGCTGTGGAGGAGATAAGAACCAACAGGCTGCTCACAAAGGAGGCCAAGGAAGAGGATGTCAATTTCTACTTGGACCAACAGACCACTCGACTGGCACACGTCAGGTCATGACAAGGTGTTTGAGAAGAAGTCTAGAGAGAAAAGCTTCCGAGAAGAAAGAGAAGAGAGAATGTTATCATCAGTGACTGCTGCAGCAGCAGAAGTTGGGGAAATTTCAACTGATAAAGACTCACAGAACAGTGAAGGCAGTGGTACTAGTAATGGTTCAGAATACACTGAGCCTACACCAGACTGTTCATCAAAACAAAGTACAATAACTTTACACTTTCCACGTCAGTTATGACCAGTGAAGAGATTTGTAGCGCTGCAGATCGGTTGTCACTTTCTGACAACCAGACTACAGCCATGGTGTCTGCAGTGTTGAAGGCAGGAGGCGCAGATCTTGATGACTTTGCTATATCAGCCTCCATTACAAGACAAAACAGGATAAACACTCGCTATAACTTGAGCCAAAGTTACATGCATGACTTCAAGGAAAGTCCACCAGATTACTGCACACTACTGCTGGAGCTGGGTTGCCCAATGAGATACACATCACTGGATGACGTTGTGGCAGGAGTTTCCACCTTTCTTCTCAGTTGGTTCATCCCGTTCACTTGTATCGCTGACCACTTTCCCGCTGCGTAGTTGTCTTCCAGATGTCATGATGTCAGCAGTTCACAAACAATCTCAAATGAAGAGATAAAACTTAATTGGTTTAAACCTATTCCTCAATGTAATATGTGATAATTGTGATATATGTGCATTAAGAGTAACATTTTTGAGATAGTTATGTATCATATGATGTCATCCTTTCCAAGCATCAAAATATGTATGTTTGTGCATTAAAATTAGTTAAAATTTACACAGGTGTTTGTGTTTTATACCCTATGCAAGAAACTTTTATTAGCTATCGTTTGGTACCACTTTCAATGCTATAGCATCAATCTCTGGGATGCTACAATGAAAACAAGGACATAATATCCCGAATTTTGCAGTGTTTTTGAAAAATGTCAACAATAAAACTACATGGCTCTTGAGGCAGGCATAGCCAAGGTCCAACATCAAAGTAACTGGTACATTTAATTAATTTAGACCTTGGAGAATGGGAATATCAGTTTGAATAAGTTTAATGAAACAGTTATTTTTTTGAACAGGTCTATTGTCCCATGCTTGTTTCATAATTAGGTTCCGCTGTAATGCGATGATTAAACGATATATAAATATTGCAGAATCGCACCATTAACACATCAAAAAATATTGTTTACAAATCTTTTTTCTATTTCTTTAATAATTTGGTTATGTGCAATGTGCAGCCCCAATTCCATTGAAGTTGGGATGTTATGTAAAATGTAAATAAAAACAGAATACGATTTGCAAATCCTTTTCAACTTATATTCAATTGAATACACCACAAAGACAAAATATTTAATGTTCAAACTGAAACTTTGTTGTTTTTGTGCAAATATTTGCTCATTTTTTAAATGGATGCCTGGAACACATTTCAAAAAATCTGGGACAATGGTATGTTTACCACTGTGTTACATCACCTTTCCTTCTAACAACACTCAATAAGCGTTTGGGAACTGAGGACACTAATTGTTGAAGCTTTGCCTGTGGAATTCTTTCCCATTCTTGCTTGATGAACAACTTCAGTTGTTCAACAGTCCGGGGTCTCCGTTGTCGTATTTTCTGCTTCATAATGCGCCACACATTTTCAATGGGTGACAGGTCTGGACTGCAGGCAGGCCAGTCCAGTACCTGCACTCTTTTACTATGAAGCCACACTGTTGTAACACGTGCAGAATGTGGCTTGGCGTTGTCTTGCTGAAATAAGCAGGGACCTAATAGGAAATATCATTAGATTACCTGCTAATAATAATTTTTAATCAAACACGTGGTATTAATTTGGCCCTTTTCTTCACACCACCCCTGCAGATGCAAGAAAAGAGCTTGCAGCACTTCACAATAGTCTGGATAATGTTTTTAGTCATCAATCTGATGATCTGTGGCAGACATGGGGTAATCACAAACTGTAATCGTTATTATAATCATTGCATTTTTTCATGTAATCTGCAGTTTTGAGAAACAGATAATTGTAATCGTAATTTAATTGAGAATAATGTCAAGATTGCTCTAAAATTGATTATCTTAAATAGTTCAACAACAAATTTGTTCAGAAGATTTTCTTTACATTAATCCCAACAATATGTAAGCAATTTAATGTATTCTTTGGTGATCCCTTGAAGGTGTGGCATGAGCGTTAACCCTGTAAAACACACATATAGAAAATCACTTAAAAAAAAAAAAATTCCAACCATTCAGAAGTTGAAGTGTTTCAAAAAGTTGCATTTTTGTAAGTTTTTACAGAAATGTTGAAATATTGCAACATTGGGCTGAACTGCTGGATTTTGCTTTTGTCCCAGAACTGTATAAAGCCTCGGCTCCACCAAATAATAAAGCCATGAATAGTGAACCGCATATGGATTTGCCAGAAATTTCAGTGATTAATTGAATAATGATCCATGTATAAATCTATCACGTATCCACTACGAAGAAGCCTCTATGTGCCTCTAGTATCTCGCATGTGCCAGGTATCGTCCTCTAATCAGCCACGTCTGACCTGTCATTTGAGCCCTGTCCAGCCTCGAATGGCTTGTGTCGCCGCATATGATCCACGTCAAGCCACATATGATCCACGTAGCGCCATGTAATGTGACGGTGCACGTTTCGGCATGGGTTTGGTCCAGCCCTGCACTCCTCCCACACTTGATCCTTTAAAGTGTGGGTTTTCAATTCACAGCATCCATTCAAGATGTTGTCACATTTTTTTAAACGCAGTCCAAAAAAAGACACTCCTGCACAGTCTGGTCGGTGTGTGCATCTGTGCATTAGGCTGCCATTTACCTGTGTTCCAGAGTCATGAAATGCACCAGTTCTCCGTGTGCACCCAGCTCTGTGACCAAAAAAAAGACACCACAATGACGTGGCCCCTTTAATTATATACACCTACACCTGTGTGGATCACCCCCCCAAAAAGATACACAAACCCATCCATAACCAAAGCAGCTAGCACCAAACCATGGGTTCCTGGGCTGTCGCCTCTGCGCTTCTTCTTGCTGGCTTTATTTCTTCCGTGCCTTACAGTCATTTTGACACCGGTGAATCGAGTTTTAACTTTGTGGTCGTCCGTTGTTGTCTGCAAAGTCGCTCTTTTGTGTGCTGGCATTCTGTGTAAATGCTCATCTTGAGTGTGGGTCATTGCGCCAGTGCGCACACACAGCGGAGCTCATCTGATCCATTATAACAAGATGTTCAATCTATCATAAACATACTTTTATAGCTGCTTATAAAGAAGGAATGAATATGCAACTGTTTTACCGAGCTCACTCGTCGTCACTCGCTCATCTTCAACCGCTTATCTGGAATTGGGTTGCGGGGGCAACAGCTGTAGCAGGGGACCCCAGACTGATGACAGATTAAATGATTAATCAGCTACAAAATAATTATTTTATATACAGTGTCCAGCGCACAAAGCAGGTGGGACTGTCACGCCGAAGTGTGCAAGAGGGTGGAGCCAAAATAGCCTGTCCTCGTAGCCGCCAGGTGCTCAGATAATGGGCTTTAAACAGCATCTTCCTCACCACAAACATGCCTCTAGCATCCTCGTTTGTTCTCCTAGTACCCCGTACGCAACCTGCCCCACGCTGCCGTTACTAAATTTTGAACTTCTTGATATTAGCGCCACGCTCAGAGATGAGCCTTGTTGGCTGAATATTCTGCCTCTGAGCCACTATTCTCCCACATTGGATGAATAACTGGACTTGTACCATAAAAAACCATGCTATGTGGATTGTTCATTATTTGGTGGGACCAGGGCTTTACATGAAAAATAATGTTATGTTGTTATGAACAGTCCTCTCCGGAGATTGACATTTCACTGGTTGCACAATACTGTATGGCAGACCAATTGTAAACTGATTAGCATCCTAATAGGAATGCATATAGCCTACAATTTACAACCACATGACACCTGTCATTCACATCGAGTTCAATATTTGCTTCATCAGACCAGAGAATTTTGTTTCTCATGGTCTAAGTCTTTCAGGTGCCTTTTGGTGACCTCCAGGTGGGCTGCCATGTACCTTGTAGTAAGGAGTGCCTTCCGTCTTCCACTATACCATACAGGCCTGATTGGTGGATTGCTGCAGAGATAGTTGTCCATCTGCAAGGTTCTTTTCTCTCCACAGAGGAATGCTGGACCTCTCACAGAGTGACCATTGGGATCTTGGTCACCTCCCTGACTAAGGCCCTTCTGCCTTCTCCCCCAGTCGCTCAGTTTAGATGGGTGGCCAGCTCTAAGAAGAGTCCTGGTGGATCTGAACTTCTTCCATTTAAGGATGATGAAGGCCACTGTGCTCATTGGGACCTTCAAAGCAGCAGAAATATTTCTGTACCCTTCCCCAGATTTATGCCATGACACATTCCTTTCTTGGAGGTCTACAGACAATTCCTTTGACTTTATGCTTGGATTGTGCTCTGAGATGCACTGTCAACTCAACTGTGGGACCTTGTACCCTCACCAAACTTGGACACCCACCTACAGTAGTGTTCAGAATAATAGTAGTGCTATGTGACTAAAAAGATTAATCCAGGTTTTGAGTATATTTCTTATTGTTACATGGGAAACAAGGTACCAGTAGATTCAGTACATTCTCACAAATCCAACAAGACCAAGCATTCATGATATGCACACTCTTAAGGCTATGAAATTGGGCTATTAGTTAAAAAAAAAAGTAGAAAGTGGGGGTGTTCACAATAATAGTAGTGTGGCATTCAGTCAGTGAGTTCATCAATTTTGTGGAACAAACAGGTGTGAATCAGGTGTCCCCTATTTAAGGATGAAGCCAGCACCTGTTGAACATGCTTTTCTCTTTGAAAGCCTGAGGAAAATGGGTCATTCAAGACATTGTTCAGAAGAACAGCGTAGTTTGATTTAAAAGTTGATTGGAGAGGAGAAAACCTATACGCAGGTGCAAAAAAGTATAGGCTGTTCATCTACAATGATCTCCAGTGCTTTAAAATGGACCAAAAAACAGTGATGCGTGGAAGAAAACGGAAAACAACCATCAAAATGGATAGAAGAATAACCAGAATGGCAAAGGCTCACCCATTGATCAGCTCCAGGATGCTCAAAGACAGTCTGGAGTTACCTGTAAGTGCTGCGACAGTTAGAAGACACCTGTGTGAAGCTAATTTATTTGCAAGAATCCCCCGCAAAGTCCCTCTGTTAAATAAAAGACGTGCAGAAGAGGTTACAATTTACCAAAGAACACATCAACTGGCCTAAAGAGAAATGGAGGAATATTTTGTGGACTGATGAGAGTAAAATTGTTCTTTTTGGGTCCAAGGGCCGCAGACAGTTTGAGACGACCCCCAAACTCTGAATTCAAGCCACAGTTCACAGTGAAGACAGTGAAGCATGGTGGTGCAAGCATCATGATATGGACATGTTTCTCCTACTATGGTGTTGGGCCTATATATCGCATACCAGGTATCATGGATCAGTTTGGATATGTCAGAATACTTGAAGAGGTTGTGTTGCCTTATGCTGAAGATGACATGCTCTTGAAATGGGTGTTTCAACAAGACAATGACCCCAAGCACACTAATGAGCAAAATCTTGGTTCCAAATCAACAAAATGAATGCCTCACAGATGTGAAGAAATCATGAAAAACTGTGGTTATACAACTAAATACTAGTGTAGTGAGTCACAGGATTGCTAAAAAAGCAGTTTGAACATAATAGTTTTGAGTTTGTAGCGTCAACAGCAGATGCTACTATTATTGTGAACACCTCCTTTTCTACTTTTTTTTTACTAATAGCCCAGTTTCATAGCCTTAAGAGTGTGCGTATCATGAATGCTTGGTCATGTTGGATTTGTGAGAATCTACTGAATCTACTGGTACCTTGTTTCCCATGTAACAATAATAAGTATACTCAAAACCTGGATTAATCTTTTTAGTCACATAGCACTACTATTATTCTGAACACTACTGTATAAGTCGCTCTCCTTTTACAGCACAAGATTTCTTAGATGACTTTGAGAAGAAAATCGATGACATTACGTTAAACATATCCCAGCATGCCTTAACCGAGCCACTACACCCTCTTATCAAGGTGGGTACCATCACTGAGGTATTACCTAGATTTACAGAATTTGAAGGTATGTCACTATGCGTGCTGACGAAACTTGTAACGTCGACTAAAAGCACAACCTGCTTATTTGATCCCATACCAACAAAACTGTTTAAGGACCTGTGGCCCACTCTTGGCCCAACTGTGCTGGAAATTATTAATCATTAACCTCTGGATCTGTTCCTAAATCTTTCAAATCTTCAGTGATTAAACCATTACTTAAGAAATCTAATATTGACCTTAGTGTATTGAAAAACTATAGGCCGATATCAAATCTATCATTTTGTTCTAAAATTCTGGAAAAAATGGTTTCACAGCTGCTCCTGCACCACCTTACTGAGAATAATCTTTTTGAGCCACTGCAGTCTGCTTTTTAAAAATATCATTCCACTGAGACAGCTCTCACTAAAGTGGTAAATGATTTTCTGCTTGCAATGGATTTGGACACCACTACGGTTCTGGTGCTATTTGATCTTACTGCTGCGTTTGATACGGTGGATCACCATATTCTACTCAATAGGCTGGAAAATCATTGGGAATGCCCTTGCATCGTTGACATCATACCTGACCAGTTGTTCTCACTGTGTTTTTTACTACAACACTACCTCTAACCTTAGTGACATGAAATTTGGGGTTCCACAGGGATCTGTCTTAGGCCCCCTGCTTTTGTCCCTTCATTTAGCACCCCTTGGGCGCATATTGCGGCGTTTTTGGATTACCTTTCATATGCTGATGATACTCAGTTATACATGCTGATAACAGCAAGGCCTGGGTGTCAATCAAACATTTTCGATACCAATACCTTCACTTTGATACCGGTTCCTGAACGATACTTTTTTCAAGACCAATTTTATAAGATCAATTCTAACAAAAAGAAAATGACATTTAACATAGTACAAATCTTGAGTTTTATTTTTCAGCTTTGGTAATTTTGCACTCCAAGCAGTTTTCTTACAGAAAAATAAACAATAATTCCCAGTGCAAAAGAACACTTAAACACTGTATTTTCATCAAAAGCCTTTCCTTTCAGACCTTTTGGCATGAATGTCACTCCATGCCACTGAGCTCAGCTGCTGCATGTCAGCGCAGGATGTCTGATTTTGGGAGCAAAAACATTTTTGATCGATTGCAGTTTGTTTGTATTACAACATTTGGAAAGAGGTATCATTTGATTTAAAGGGCGACTCGCTTTGAAGTTATTTATTCCAACCGGACTCTTTCTAACATGACTCGTGTCCGCAGAGAGCCGCGCAGCATTTGGAGCTGTATGAACAGAACTGAGGAAGATTCTCGTTTCTTTCGTGCAACAAGACAGTAGTCCCAGTTAGTGACTTTATCTGCACAAAAGTGACTCATGATTGACATATTTTAATGGCTCTGAGAGGAGTTAAGAAGCGGATTTGCCCCTTCTGAAAGCCAGCAAAGCAAAGAACCGAAGCAGCAGGTCGGAACAGTGCTTCATTGCTTCAAAGCGATGCACGTCGTTGATACTCTCAGATGAAGCGGAGTCTGGTGGTTTTGAATTGAGATTTTGAATCTGGCTGCTCGTGCTCTGTAACGTCCACAGGCGGACTTGAATGCTGAGAGGAGGATGGCTGCAGACTGCTCTTGTTGCACGTGATTAACCTCTGGGTACCGAATGTTGGCACCGAAAGATGAGGCATGTTTTGTTACTCTGTACTACCGAAGCATTTCAGTCGGTACCACAAAAGAACTGAAGTTTGGTACCCACCCCTAATAACGGCTGGTAATCTCATCCACATAAAATCTTTAGAGGATTGCCTTTCGTTAGTGAAAAGCTGGGTGTCCCTACGTTTGACCCTACGTTGTCCTTTGATCTCCACATTAGAGATATTACGAGGAGTGCTTTCTTCCACCTGCAAAATATAGCGAAAATTTGTCCCGTCCTGTCTATGGTTGATGCTGAGACCCTGATTCATGCATTTGTTTCTTCTAGATTGACTACTGCAATGTTCTATTTTCTGGTTTACCACAGTCCAGCATTAGGGGTCTCCAGTTGGTTGAAAATGCTGCTGCCAGACTTTTGACATGAAGCAAAACGTTTGACCACATTTTGGCGTCTCTTCACTGGTTTCCTGTCCCTGTGAGATCAGATTTTAAGGTTCTGTTAGTAACCTATAATTTTATTCATGGACTGGAACCTCCCTACTTAGTTGACCTAATTAAACCCTACATACCAGCCAGGGCTCTGCGTTCTCGGGGTGCATGATTACTTTTTGTCCCTAGAATGAATTAAAAGTCTGCAGGCCACAGAGCTTTCTCTTATCGTGCACCTGCTTTGTGGAATGATCTCCCTACATCAATAAAACAGTCAGATTCTACAGAGACTTTCAAGTTCAGACTTAAGATGCACTTATTTTCCGTTTTGTATGACTAGCATGCTGGCATAGTATGCTACTGTGCTTCCTGCCTTTTTAAATATTTTTATTGGTAAGAGTGGGTCGCAGCCCCAGTTTTATCTAAAGTCTGGGTCTTTTAGTGAAGTGGCTGGCGGTCACCTTAGTATTACTTGTGTTTTTCTTGTTGCTTAACGCTGACAAATTGTACTTTATTTGTAGTCTTTCTGCTGCTCGATTCTGTCCCCCCCTCTCCCATCCCTCTCTGTTTGAGGTGCGGCTCCATCCAGAAGCGGGAGTGGGTGTCTTCTTCTGCAAGCCTCCCGTCCTGGATGCTGACATGGACTCCTAAAATTTCCTGTATATTGTTTTGTGAATTGTGTCGGTAGCATGGCCCAAGCAGAGGTTCACCTCTTTGCATGGGTGTAACGATAAACAGAAATCAAGGTTCGGTACAGTATGGGAACAAAATGCAAAACCTAAATTTGCTTGTTGTTTAAACCAAGAATTTATAGTAACATTATACAAACAGGAAAATAAAATAATTGCAAAGTCCTGCCGGGTAATAAGTTAAATAAAATGTTCTCAAATAAATAACAAATGTATGAAATATTATAAAAAATAAATTCCTTGTAAACAGCTTTTAACAAAACCTTTCCACGAGTAAAGTGCAGCACAACGGTTCCAGCATGAAGCCCTGATGAATTTTATTCAATATTCAGATTTTTTGACAGAAAAATTAACTTGTCCAAAACTGTCACACTCTATAAGGAATTTTTAAAGAGAATTAATGTTAAAGAATCCCTTTACTTTTGTACAATTTTATTTTCTATCTCTTTCTATTAACTTCATTTATTAATATATCTTTTTAAATAAAGTTTTGAAAACAAAAACATTGTGGGAGAGGCAAAAAACTGAATAAAACCATCTTAAAACTATTTAGAACCACAAATAAACTTGGTTTGTTTATTGATTTGCCATTAAAATTGGCCATCACTTTAATCAAATCACATCAAATTAAATAACTTCTCAAGGCCAGGGCTTCTCAAAGTCTTGTGACTATTTACAGCAAACAAGGTCAGCAGGCTGAGCGAGGCTGAGTGAGGCTCCTGCAGGCAGCGCTGCAGAGGAGGGAGAGACCCGCTGCGGCTCGGTGACATCAGAGACTTTCAATTGCCAAACATCAGAAAAGTCTCAGTAACGGCAAGAAAAGTAGCTAGATTTGCCGCTAGTAGCTTTTGAGAAAATAAGTTTTCAAGAGGGTTTGGAAAGTCACCAGATTTAGCAAGAAAGTCGCTAAGTTGACAACACCAAATGTAAACACACGCAATGTGAACTCACCTGTGCACAGCCTTATACCGAACCAAACGTCCTGTACTGAAACTGTTCAATAGAAATACATGTATCGTTACATCCTTATCCCTTTGAGTCTGGCCTGCTTGAGGTTTCTTCCTCAGATCATCAGAGGGAGATTTTCCTTACCACTGTCACCTGTGTGCTTGCTCTTGAGTTTGGTAAGGTTAGATCTTACTTGTATGAAGCATCTTGAAGCAACTTTGTTGTGATTTGGTGCTATATAAATCGAATATAGAATAGTCCTTTTTTTTTTTGGTGACCAAATTTTTTATATTCCAACTTTATGACAATCATAAACGAAGCAACATCATGACACCAAAACTGAATAAGCAAAACAAACCCAAACATGCCCAGGACAACCACATTAATAATGCCACAAAATAATCACAACAAAAAGCTTTCAAATCAGCCACTACTCTGTTCCACAGAGCAATGGTTTCTTCCTTCGCATTGTGTACACATGCACTGGATAACTCTTGATATGCTACATCAATGAAAGACAAGACCTACTGACTGAGACAGAGAATGTGGGGGTTTCCACCTCACTGCAACCATCCTCTTGGCAGCAGTTAGACTGGCAAGGAGGACCTTTTCTTTTATGTAATGTAAGTTGAGACATCATTCAGCAACAGAACCACAGGTGACAAGGGAACATCAGCGTGTAACAGCATGGACAAACTTTTTCTTACTACTTCCAAAAAACCAAACACACCTGGACACTCCCAAACCAGATGGAAAAAATGTACCCACAGTTTGTGTGGCACAGAGTGCCGTTTGGGTAAACTTTAAGCTTCATACTGTAGACTTTACAAGGCATCATATATGTCCTGTGAAAGAAGTTCAGATGAAATTGTTGATGATCATGGTTCCTAGAAGAATAGAGCACAGAGTCCCAAACCGCTTCCCCATCAAAATCAGGAGGCAAATCAGGAACGTCGGCTCTCCAACAAGCGTCCAGCTGCAACGGGACATACATCTCCTCCAGAATGTGCACATAAAGTGTAGAAATGAGATCCTTAGATCCATGAGTGCTATTCATCAGTGTAAGGAATTGGTGGTCTTTAAGTGGGGTCTGCCATGGTACCCCAAAAGTTTTCATGGCAGTTCTCAACTGAAGATATCGTAACATTGCCTACACTGGGCCAATTTTATGGAGCACTTATTGATCAGAATACCTTCATTGTTAAAGATTGGAGAACATGGATTCTAGCTAGATTTGATCCCACATGCTTTTTCAGCACAACGCCAGACTGCAGTAGTATGAGATAAGATGGGACCAAACCGAGTCATACATGTATTCAGAGGAACATTAGAAAATAGAATTTCTTTAAGTTTTAATGGGCCTGCCAGTGATTCCTCCAGTGAACGCCATGCCACTTCCACTGAATCATTATACCATGCCATCAAAGGTCACAATGTGAAAGCCCGATGGTAAATTTTAAAGTTTGGGAATGATGAATCCCCTGCCACCTACGGCGCAAGCAGGGACGTTTTGCCTTATATATAAATTTAGTGATCACTCTCTGTAATCTATCCCAATAACGAAATGAAGGCGGGAGTGGAAACATAGAACTCAAGAAGTTAATACGAGGGAGCACATTCATTTTGATAATAGAGACGCTCTCTAAGGGAATTGGGCAGAGGACCATCTTTTTAAATCAGCTGCAATCCTGGATAAGGCACTTGCGTAATTATTTTTAAAAGCAAGAGTGCAGAGAAGGAGAGACCTCAAACCCAAGATATGTGAACTGTTTAACACCAGGGATGCCCATATAGTCCATGGGCTAGGGTGGGTTAAAGTGCACCCCCCCCGGACTCATCGCCATTGGTGTTTTTTGATGCTCTAGGGTATATAAAAGAAGACTAAAGACGTTAACAGTGAAAATTTAGATTTTTGGGATGCAACCACCCTTCTGATAGAAATTCTAGAGTAACCCTCAAGACATTACCCAAAAATGCAAAAATGTGTTTTTTTTTTTGTTGTTTTTTTTTAACCTAACATTGTAGCTTCCTCATACCTTTATTGTTAACAGCAGGAATAAAATGTTGATTTGCCTCTATGTGGACACCTTTTGGATGTACAAAACAAACTAAATTTAAAAATCTCATCTACTTAAGACAGTAGCTGTTTTACAAAGTACTGTCTATTCGTTAACTTATAGTTGCAGTTTTGACAAAAATATAACCCAAAAGTTTTTTGGCAGCTACTTGTACCTACAATTTGGGATTTTATTGACTTTAGGTCTGGAGTACAATGTCTTGGGAACAATTTAAGCCATCAGTGACTTTCCTGTGATGTATTTTGACACATTTACAGCCAATATGCAAACCACACACCCATTCTGGTTTTTACAGTAAACTATTATATCACAAATAAGCCTATTTAGGTAAATTCTGGTATAAACTTTTTATTACTGCTGTTCTGATCACTTTAGAAATGATAAAACCATTCAAATGAAAAGCATTTATCAACAAATTAAATATGGCTGCCATGTAAATACAGATTATTATATTGACAATAGCTTTTAATAGACAGAGGTTCTGTGTGACATCCTGACAATAGAGCATTGTTTGCATCTCTTACTCTAAACACTATGCTGCCCACAATTAGTGAATACAGCTGCATAAAAGGTTACTGAACAAAATGCTATGGTAACTATAAAAAATAGAACATAATTATTATACAGTAGTTACACATGAATAAAAGCATGTCTTGGGAAAAACTACATTAATCATAAAGTCATCATATGCCTCTTCTTGTGCCTGGTCAATATCTTCATCAGAGTCACTAGTGTTTTCATCAATATAAATGTCTACAAGACGTTTTGGCAGTATTTCCTCATCAGTCCACAGAGGCTCCAAATGCTCATCTTTTATCTCCCAGCTGTTTGCTTCAGAAGGGGTTGGTAATTCAGGCAATGAAATGTGACTTTTTCCAAATGCCAACTTGGTAGTTTACCCTCTTTACATGCTGCCACAGGCTACTTTGGCAGGGAGGAAGTGAGCCTCTGTGGACTGATGAGGACATACTGAACATAGTCAAAATATTAGGGATAGATTGGGCTGACTCTACATAAAAAAACAAAACAAAACAAAAAAAACATCAGCCACATACAAAGAAACACTGTTTAGTGTCATTTACTATTACAGGGGCAATGTTATTGGACAAATTATTTGGGCCAGACGCTCCAAAGAAAGTACAAATAGGAGAGGGCTTAAAGGACAGCCCTGTCTGGAACCCCTGGTTATGTTGAAAGCAGAAGAACATATTTTACCTTTGAGCACCAGAGCTGGTGGATTGCTGAAAAGTACGTACTTTGATCATGTTTATAAAGTCGCATCCTCATATTTTCTGATGAGTTCCTTGATTTAATGAAGCCCGTCTGATCACAATGCACCAATTTGGTAATTAAAGGCTGGAGCCTACAAGCCAATAACTTAGCTAATATTTTAATGTCTGCATTCAAGAGGGATAGTGGCCTGTAACTTGAACAATCCTGGGGGTCTTTAGCTTTCTTAAGAAGGAGCAATGTTATTGCTGTATTAACATCTCTTAAAAAAAAAAAGAAAAAAAAAAGAGGCTTGGACCGTTTCAAACATCAGGGGGCCTAAATGATCCCAGAAAGTGAGATAAAACTCAGGAAGAATCCCATCCAGGCTGGGAGATTTACCATGGCTCATAGCTGAAGCTGCCTCTTTAAGTTCAGTGAGTGTAATTGGGCAGTTTAATTTCGGCAGGTCTTACTCTAACAGATGCGCATCTTTAAGAAAATCTGCGCAAGCCTGTTCATTATATGTTACTTCAGATTTGTATAATTTAGTATAGAAGGAGCGAAAGTATAATTAACCTGTACAGGCTCCATCAGAATTTGGTCGTCAGTGGATCTAACAGAAGTGCTATCAGAGAAACGCTGGTCCGCCTTCAGCTGAAGTGCGAGCAAGTAGCTCAGTCTGGCCCCATTAAACTAAAGTTGTCTGGTTTTATGTATTAAAAGTTCTGCACAGGGCAAAGGGCAGCCCTGGCTGCCCTTTGCCATTGTGCAGAACACCTCCGCCAGGGCTGCCCTTTGTCACCGATTCTGTTCATTATTTTTATGGACAGAATTTCTAGGCGCAGCCAGGGTGTAGAGGGGGTCTGGTTTGGGAACCACAGAATCTCGTCTCTGCTGTTTGTGGACGATGTGGTTTTGTTGGCTTCGTCAAATCAGGACCTTCAGCGTGCACTGGGGTGGTTTGCAGCCGAGTGTGAAGCGTCCGGGATGAAAATCAGCACCTCCAAATCCGAGGCCATGGTTCTCGACCGGAAAAAGGTGCTTTGCCCTCTTCAGGTCGGTGGAGTGTCCTTGCCTCAAGTGGAGGAGTTTAAGTATCTCGGGGTCTTGTTCACGAGTGAGGGACGGATGGAGCATGAGATCGATAGACGGATCGGTGCAGCATCTGCAGTGATGCGGTCGCTGTATCGGACTGTCGTGGTGAAGAGAGAGCTGAGTAGGGGGGCAAAGCTCTCGATTTACCAATCGATCTACGTTCCGATCCTCACCTATGGTCATGAGATTTGGCTCATGACCGAAAGAACGAGATCGCGAGTACAAGCGGCCGAGATGAGTTTCATCCGCAGGGTGGCTGGGCGCTCCCTTAGAGATAGGGTGAGGAGCTCGGTCACTCGGGAGGAGCTCGGAGTCGAGCCGCTGCTCCTCCACGTCGAAAGGAGTCAGTTGAGGTGGCTCGGGCATCTTTTCCGGATGCCCCCTGGACGCCTTGCTCGAGAGGTGTTCCGGGCACGTCCCACTGGGAGGAGGCCCTGGGGAAGACCCACGACACGCTGGAGGGACTACATCTCTCGGCTGGCTTGGGAACGCCTTGGGGTTCCCCCGGAGGAACCCCAAGGCGTTCCCAAGCCAAGCTGCTGCCCCCGCGACCCGACTCCGGATAAAGCGGAAGAAAATGGATGGATGGATGGATGGAGGTTCTGCACAGTCTTTATGAATGTCATTAATTCATTTTTTAACTAGCTCAAGAGTCAAGGCGTGTGGCGTTATTCCGAATAAAACCTTTAACGACATCCCAGAGAATCCTTGGATCATTGACAGACCCTTTGTTAATATTAATAAATATGGTAAATTCAGAGATGAACTGCATTCTGAACTCTTCACTACGGAGGAGCAGTGGTGGGCACAGCTAACCAAAAATTTAGGTTCGATAGCGATAATCCACTAACTGAAAATTTAGCTTTTGTAAAGCCAAACCGATAAACCCCTAAAAAATTTAGCGGAAGTTACAGATAAAAGCTAAACCGATAACTTTGAGTATTGACTTAAGTACACGAGCAGCTACTGACACAACAAGAAGCCAGCGCTTCTGTCTCAGATCAGCCTTCTCTCAGCAAAAGACCTGGTGACCACAGACAAAGGAAAGGAAGGGGGAGGAAAAAGATTAATTTATTTTCACACCATACAGACTCACTGGCATAATCACACAAGTCATGCACAGACAGACAGTTTTGACTTATGGTTAAAATTTTAAACTAATTCCAGACAAGTTATTGAAATTGCCATGTCATTTAATAAAGTGCAAATATTAGCTATATGTTTTAATGTTAAAGTAATGGACTTATTTTGAAGGTTTTAGCATTTAGACACACTTGCCGCAATGCATTATGGGTAAATTAGTTTCCTGAGATGAGTGATTGGCTGGTCGGTATAACACACAACTTACTGAAACGTGTGATGGGTTTTACAAATCTGTATGTGTAAATATGTATTTTTTTTATTTGTAAAAAAAAAAGAGGCCATTTGAAAACTGAAAATTCTGTTTAAGTGGATTCAGCACTTTTAGTGAATGTGTGGCAATTGTATTCACTAGATGGCAGTGTTCATGGTAGTATGAACAACACTGCTGACAGCACCCTGGAGTAGACCTTACCAGGGAGGCTGAGCAATGTCATGCCCCTGTAACGGGCATACACTCTCTAGTCCCCCCCTTTTTTAAATTAAATATGGGCACCACCACCCCAGTTTTCCACTCCTTAGGCACTGTCCCAGACCTCAACGCAGTGTTACAGACGTCTCATCCAAGACCATTCCTCTACCACCAGAGCCGTCAGCATTTCTGGATGGATCTCAACGCCTGCAGAGTTGTTTGTTGACTTCGGTGACTTCCACCAGGGAAATTGATTATAATCCCCATCAGCTTCTGCCCCTACTATAGAGGGTGCTCCAGTTTGATACAGGAGTTCCTCAAAGTGTTCTTTCCAGCGCCGGATTACATCCTCAGTTGAGATTAATAGAGTCCCATCTTTACTGTAGACAGCTTGGATGGTTCCCCGTTTTCCCCTCCTGAGGTGCCTCACTAATTTACCCATAATGCATTGCGGCAAGTGTGTCTAAATGCTAAAACCTTCAAAATAAGTCCATTACTTTAACATTAAAACACATAGCTTGTCCACTTGGGCTTACCACGTCTGTCCAAAGTCTTCCCTACCCTCTGATTCAACTCACCACCAGATGTTGATCAGTTGACAGCTCTGCCCCTCTTCACTTGAGTGCCCAGAACATGAAGCCTCGGATCAGATGATGATAACAAAATTGATCATCGAACGTTGGTCTAGGGTGCTCTGGTACCATGTACATTTGTGAGCATCCTTATGTTCGAACATGGTGTTCATTATGGACAGTCTGTGATTAGCACAGAAGTCCAATAACAAATGACCGGAGGGTTTAGATCAGGGAGGCTGTTGCAGGTGTCTGTCATTGCCACGTGTGCATTGATATCCCCTAGCAGAACAATAGAGTCCCCCATCGGAGCCCTGTAAAGGATTCCATTCAAGGACTCTAAGAAGGCCAAACACTCCAAACTGCTGTTTGGTGCATACACACAAATAACCATCAGAGTTTTGCCCCCTGCGACCTGAAGGTGCAGGGAAGTGGCCCTCTCATCTACCGGGGTAAACTCCAATGCAGCAGCACTCAACTGGGGCCTCGTGAGTATTCCCATGCCCACCCAGCGCCTCACACTCTGGGCAACTCCAGAGAAGAATGAGGTCCAACCCCTATCAAGTAGAATGGTTCTGGAGCAAGAGTCGAGGCCCACCAGATCTAAATGGTAATGCTCAGCTCCCGTGCAAGCTCCGGCTCCTTCCCCCACACCAAGGTGAAGTTCTGCACCCCCAGAGCTAGCCCCTGCCACCAGGTTCATGGCCGGTCGAAGCCTTCAACTTTCACTGCCACCCATGGGACAGTGCACCTGACACCAGCTGTTGCCCTTGCAGGTGGTGAGGCCACAGGGTGAAGATTAAAAGTCCACGTTGCCATTTAGGGCTACGCCCAACCGGGCTCCATGGCAAGCTCAGCCACCAGGCACTCGCTGACGGGCCCGCTATCCAGGCCTGACTCCAGATGGGGACTCCAGGCTTCCTCCGGGTTGGGTCAGGTTTCCTCTTCCTCATTTCGTTATGGTGTCCTTGTGAACCATTCTTTGTCTGGCCCCTCGCCTGAGACAAACTTGCTATTGGAGATCCTACCAGGAGCATGAAGCCTCCAGACAACACAGCTCTCAGGTTCATAGGGGCACACAAACCTCTCCACCACGATGAGGTGATAGTTCCCAGAGAGGAGCGTAACAGATGAGAGTAACAGTGAACATGATGTGTTTCTAATTAGTTGGCACAGCCTTACTTGGCAAGTTCCTAGTGAGCATTCGTACGTTCAAAAGACATTAAAAAAAAAGTCCATGCTCACTGTTGAAAAGACATTCAAAAGTGAAAGATATTTCACAGTTTATTTGTTAAACGATGACTAAATGTTTGGGTTGACTGTTTTTAACTGGCACAGAGAGAGTGCATCCAAGGACCACAGGACACAAGCAGGCACATAAGGCTGAACAAGTTCAGCAAGATAGTTGAGTTCATGACTGTTTAGAGCCTTATATATCAGCAACAAAACCTTGAAATCTGCTCTTCAAGGCGCATTGAGCCAATGAAGGGAAACCAGAATGACTGTGATCAAATCTCCTTGTTTTCATTTTTTTAAAAAAAAGCAGCATTCTGGACCATCACTAGACATTCTATACTGGCAATCCAGAACATAAAGCATTACAATAGTCAATTGTGGAAGACAAAGACATGAATTGTGAAATTTATAACAAATCCTGATGTATTTTTAACTTTATCAGTTCCATCAGTCCAATAACTCACTGTCATCAGGTCAAACTCATCAATCTGCTACTTTATTTTAATGAATGTTGCTCTAACATTTATTAATTTGTTTCTTTGCAGACATGCAGCTGTTGTTGGTGATTAAAGAAGAAACTGAACACCAGGAATGGAATCTGAGTGTTGACCAGGAGGACATTAAAGAAGAAGAGAAACTGTGGATAAGTGAGCAGGGAGAGCAGCTTCAGCAGCTGGAGGAGGCAGATCTCACCAATTTTGGTTTCACTGTCATCACTGTGAAGAATGAAAATGATGATGAAAAACCACAGTCATCACAGCTTCATCAAAGCCGAAGTGATGAGAGCACAGAGGCTGAGCCTGTAGCCAGCAGCTCATCTGTACACAGAACACTGACAGCAGAAGCTGATGGAGAGGACGCTGGAGGACCACAACCATCCAGCAACTCAGGTCCAAACAGTCATTTACAACAAGATACCAGTGGCAGGAGTTCAGACAGTTCTGAAACTGAGACTGATGATAGTTATGACTGGAAACAGACCAGAGACCTTCAGTCAACATTTAACTGTCAAAAAAATACTAATGTTGTTAGTTCAGGCAACACTAATGAGAAACAGTTTAAAAGCACTAAATATAGAAAAGCATCTGGTCACATGAACAACTCAGAGCAACAAAAGGAGAAGCAAATGAGCGGAAAACCGTTTAGCTGTTCTGATTGGAGTAAAAGACAGAAACAGAAGGGCACTCTGATCAAACACATTACAATTGAGACAGGAATAAAACCATTTGTCTGTCCTGAATGTGGTCAAGGTTTTGGACATAAGGGCAGCTTAAATAGACACATGATAATTCATACAGGGGAAAAAGCATTTGTTTGTTCTCTGTGTGGTAAAAGATTTGGACAAAAGGGCCACCTGAACACACACATGATAATTCATACAGGGAAAAAAGCATATGTCTGTTTGTGTGGTAAAAGATTTAGGCAAAAGAGCGAACTGAACATACACATGGTAATTCATACAGGACAAAAACCATTTGTTTGTTCTGATTGTGGTAAAAGATTTGGACAAAAGAGCAACTTGAAAACACACATGATGGTTCATACAGGGCAAAAAGCATTTGTTTGTTCTGAGTGTGGTCGAAGATTTGGACTAAAGGGCACTCTGAAGAGACACATGATAATTCATACAAGACAAAAAAGTGAATGAAAATTCATGAATACATTAAGGCACCTGGCATTCATAAAGTCTCAAATTTTTGGTTGAAAAGGCTGACAGCATTGCACCACCGCTATGCCGTGGCTTTCACAAAAATATTGAACGAAGAAGAGGACACGCCAGACTAAGGACTGGGAACACAAGTCTACTACCAAAGACCAAGGAAACACAGCGACCCAACAAGAACAGACCCATCTGCTGCCTAACAACAACATGCAAATGGCTGACAGGAATGATAGCTGATGCAATTTATGAATATCTTGACACTGGTGGCTACCTGGAAAATGAACAAAAAGGCTGCATAAGGAAATGATTAGGAGCTAACGATCAGTTATTGATAAATAAAGCTATCCTTGAGGACTGCAAAAAAGGAGGAGAAACCTTAGCATGACTTGGATTAATTATAAAAAGGTATTTGACAGCGTGCCACACTCCTGGATTAGGAGATGCTTCGAACTCTACAACATCAATGAGGAAATAAGATCTTTTCTGAGGATATGGATGAATAAGTGGAACACCACCATCACCCTAAATCATACAGAAGGCCAGATAATAATTGAAGACATACAAGTGCAGAGAGGGATATTCCAGGGAGACTGTCTCTGCATTGACCCGCTTAGCAAGATCTTGAAGGAGTATGACGGGTAGGATTTTGGTGGAGGCAGAGGAAGGAAACATCGGGATGTGGTGAACCATCTCTTATTTATGAATGATTTGAAGATCTTTGCCGACTCGGAGCAGGGACTCAGTCGGCGAGTGGAGGCAGTCCATAACTTCTCCAAGGACACTGGTATGGAATTTAGGCTGGATGAGTGTTCTAAATGTACAATCAGAGGAGGCAAGAAGGAAGTGGCAGAAAACATACATTTGGATGATGGGAGCTCTATTGAAGATTTGGCTGAGGATTCCACATAGATACTTGGGAACTGAAGAAAATGCTACAATCGAGTACAAGAAAATGAAAAAGAAAACACAAGAATACCTAAACTGCTTAAAAAAGATCTGCAAAACAGAGTTGAACACCAAAGAACAAGATCAAAGCGATAAACCAGTTTGCAATACCAGTGATGACCTATGGGTTTGGCATAGTAGACTGGCCACAGCGTGAGCTTAATAAGTCCATCCATCCATTTTCTTCCGCTTATCCTAGGTCAGGTCGTGTGGGCAGCAGCTCAAGCAAAGCCGCCCAGACCTCCTGATCCACACACACCTCACCCAGCTCCTCCGGGGGAACCCTGAGGCGTTCCCAAGCCAGCTGAGAGACGTTGTCCCTCCAGCGTGATCTGGGTCTTCCCCGGGGTCTCCTCCCGATGGGATGTGCCCGGACCACCTCTCCAGCGAGGCATCCAGGGGGCATCCGGAAAAGATGCCTGAGCCACCTCAGCTGGCTCCTTTCAATGTGGAGGAGCAGCGGTTCGACTCCGAGCGCCTCCCGAGTGACAGAGCTCCTCACCCTATCTCTAAGGGAGCGCCCAGCCACTCTGAGGAGGAAACTCATCTCGGCCGCTTGTACTCGCGATCTTGTTCTTTCGGTCATGAGCCAAATCTCATGACCATAGGTGAGAGTTGGAACGTAGATCGATCGGTAAATGGAGAGCTTTGCCCCCCTGCTCAGCTCTCTCTTCACCACGACGGTCCGATACAGCGACCGCATCACTGCAGACGCTGCACGGATCCGTCTATCGATCTCACGCTCTATCTGTCCCTCACTCGTGAACAAGACCCCAAGATACTTAAACTCCTCCACATGAGGCAAGGACACCCCACCCACCTGAAGAGGCAAGACACCTTTTTCCGGTCGAGAACCATGGCCTCGGATTTGGAGGTGCTGATCTTCATCCCGGACGCTTCACACTCGGCTGCAAACCGCCGACACGAAGTTGGACATGAAAACCAGGAAGATGTTCACCTCCACAAAGTCACATACAGAAATTAGTGCACGGACAGAATATATCTCCCTCGCAGAGAAGGTGGTCTGGGTCTCATTGAAATCAACCAGGCCTGCAGAGCATCAATAATAAGTATTGGACAGTACTTAAAGGTCGCACAACGTCACGAGAAGACCTTCTCCGGACAGACCTCAGTCACCAAACTGGCAAAAAACTTTGGCAGAGAACTCTTACAAGAGAGAGAAAGCAACAATCTGACGCCTGTAACAAAACTTACAATACAGCAAAAGAGAACAAAAACATAGTGTGGACAGATGGTAATGGCACAAAAGGGCTGGATGATTACAAGAAGAACTAGAGAAGGAATACATTGACAAAGTTGGATCTATGCAGTAGCTTAAAAATGGAGAACTTGGTTTTGATGGAGAAAGAATTCTAGTTGGAGCACAAGATCAGGGACTCCTAACAAATGTCTTCAAAAAGAATGGCAGGGATTTCACAAAATGACAAATGTTGATTCTGTCCTACAGCTGTTGAGAGTATAAACCATCTAACATCAGCATGCCAGATCCTCATGGCAGACGGACATTATACATCCTGACACAATAAGATCTATCTCCACTGGAAAGTATGCAAGGAACTGGAGGTAGAAGTCAAGGAAATCATCTGGGAGCATGAGCCAGCACCAGCCTTGTCCAACGGAAAAGTAGCTGTCTTCTACAACAAAGAGATCCCTGCAGGAAGACATTGAATTAGGTGCAGTAAAACCTGATATTGTCATCTGGAACAAGCAAGGGAAAATTGCTAAAATCGATGTGACAGTCCCCCAGTGACTATGACCTGAATCGAGCTGAAAGGGGAAAGATCACAAAATACCAAGACCTCAAAAATGACTTATGAACAACCTGGTCATTGAAAGAAGTAGATGTAATACTTTGAGGCAATCCCTGGGCACCCAAGTGCACACGAGGTGCAGTTGTCTGCACTTAAGGGAATGATCACCTTCTTGAAGAAGGCCCTTGGATCCACTGCCAGCTATGTTTAGGGTGCAACTATAGACCCTGGGTCTGGAGCCCGTTGCATTCTATTAAAAAGAAATCCAACAGAAATCAAATAAGTGGCCATCAGTGTCAGAAGATTAGGACTAAAAGGTGGTGTGAAGTGTTTAGGTGTTCATGGTGTTTAACATGTCAGCAAGGCGTTGCAGTAGTCTTGGCCCGATATCGCAGCGTATGTGGTGTCCTCCGACCACAAATGAGCATGCAGCCTGCTGAATTTGACGTGCAGCCAATCAGAAAGCAAGGTGACGGATGTACAGAGTGGAAAATAAAATCAAAACGGCTGTTCTGACTTACCAGAAAGTCCGGTGGTTGCGCTGTTTCCACTCATTTAAAGAGCGCCTTTTCTTTTTGTATTGATTTTTTTTTTCCCTCTGTTTTAAATAGTCCACAAACTATCTCCCTTTGTTTACTCTGAAGTCCCATTTAATCTCAAGAGATTTTGCGAGATTTCCTGTCTGACGTGGGAATGTTTGTGTGTGGTGCGTTGACTTCACCGTGTGGCTGAACACCACACACTGTACGACCAAACCTGGTAGAGCTGTTTTTGTTGTTGTTTTTTTTGTTTGTTTTTTAATCTCCACGTGTGTGTTCGCAGGTTATGGAAACCTACAGAAAATTTTAAAATCCTGCCGTGTGAACCAGGCATTAATGTTGAAATTGTACATTTTGGGGAAAATATGGACTTTTTAGAGTAAAAACTGAATCTCACCCCAATTTCTTCCTGCTTCAGTTCTTGGTGGATTTTGATTATCGTTATTTGCTTCATCAAAGCACTGTTCACAATTCTTCCTCACAAAATATAATTTTTCTTTTTGAATTGTGGAAAAAAAAAAATCTTTTTTTTTCCTTTCAAAACACATTTTCTCCTTCAGTTTCTGAGTGTAATTATGTTGGTTTTGTTTGATCTTAATTGTGTTTGCAGTTCTTTCTTGTTGAAATGTGAAATTATAAAATTTAGGGAAAATATGGACTTCTTGGGGAGAAATTTCTGCAAAATGTTTCTACTTTCATTTGTATTTTGATTCAAATTGGTTTGTTTGATTCATTTAAACACTCTTCACAATTCTTCCTCACAGAATATATTATTTTGTTGTCATGAAATGCTGTTTGTTTGGAAAACAATAAAACTAACCCAAAACAGTTCTTCCAGTTTCTCATTAATTTTAATTGTGATGGGTTTGTTTGATTCATCAAAGCTCATTTCTTCATTGCAGAGTTTAGAAATTTTGAATTTGGGCAAAATACCAACAATTGGTCATAACCATGAAATGTACCTCAAATTTGGCAAGTTTCCAAGTTGCATGGGAGAAAACTTACAGCAAAAATATTTCCAGCAAATTTCTGTCCGATAGTTGACACAATGCTGTCAACATTTCAGGTGGTACTTCAGGTTTCATTCAAAAGTATTGACACAATAGTGTAAACTCTAAAAATGACTCTTACAAAATTTACAGCCGTTGGTAAAGAATTTAATTTGGGGTGTCATCATTTTTCTCACCTGCTTAGTGCGGAGAAATAGTTGGGAGAACCCAGGTGGGCTCTGGTTATTAACTAGAACTGGTTCGTGATGTCTGCTGCTATACCTGTAAGGTCAGACGTCAATGGTGGAGGTGGAACGAGGAGTGTCTTAAAGGTGAACATTTTTCCTGAATTGGCGGCATTTCTGATTCTGTCATGACAATTTGGCAGCAGAAGTGCTGAAACATCATGACTGGTTCTCAAGACCAGGCACCTAAGTGGCTCTACTCTTTTCTACTCTTCTATTTTACTCTTCGTTTTTAGATATTTAAATATACTTTAGCATACTAGCATAGTTCCACCTTCGAATTGGAGTATATAAGATATACCTTACTGAATTTTCATGACAGAGACAACAGGGTGTCCAGATTTACAATGTTGCCGTTCAGCTGTTCTGATCCAGGTTTTTGACAGCTTCAGTCAGCTGGATGTTGGCTCCTCCTCCTCTGCATGGACAGACACGCTCACCATAATGTGTCAGCTGTGATCTGTGGTCATTCTGTAAAACACTCATGTATTAAGTTGATGCGGCTCTGACATCATATTAAAATGTTATCAGTTGAGCCTCTGTGGGGGCTGCTCACCTTTGACCTTTGCATCATATTAGAAAAATCCATTTACCAAAAAAAATTTGTGTTCGGGTTTGACAGTGGTCAGCAGAAAATCAGCTGATCCTCTTTTTAATGATAAACCATCCAGACACAAACTCTGAATGTGTCTCTGGATGAGTCTGACAGTTGGATCATGTACTTTACATGGACTGAGAGCCACCTGACATCATGGGTGTGGTCAAGAGCAAACATCCAAGGCAGAAATAGTCAGCACTTGTATATTCAACCCAAAGTCAGCCTGTCTCTATGACCTCACAAAGAGCAGCATGTGAATCTGTTTGGAGCCAGTAGTCAAAGTGGACACTTCAGCTTGTTGGTGATCACATATTGACCTCTGGGGGTGTTGTACTTATCAGAAATGAGTTTCTCATGTCCAGAAACATGGAAATACATATTTGGTTTACATTTCTATCACATCTAGATCCTAAGATTCACCTGTTTCTAATTTCATGTTCAGAAAGTTCCCATCCCAGAGTTCAATGACCTCTTGCTGACCCGAGGTCAAACTGAGAATATCTCCACATCATAAATTAAAGCTTCTGTCATCAAGAACAAACCCTGAAAGTTTCATGTTTTCATTCTGTGCACAATTGTCATGATTAACAGGCCCGCTAACACTTTTTAATTGAAGAGCGTCGTGTAGTAGAAAGAACCTGTTCGTACTCTTATTGTGATGACACTTGATGACACAAATGACACTTGATCCATGATACATTTAAAGTTTATTACATTTTACAAATTCATGAACATCAAGGAAATGATTTAAACTTGGATGATCTACAAATTGTGTTGCCAGAGTCCTGTTTCAGTTTGACGTAAGCGGTAAAATTAAGAACCGTGCAGCATTTTCTCTGAGACACAAACAGCAGTGGACTCAACATTGTTTGGGTTTTTAATTTGCCCTGTAGATCTATGACCCGTTTACCCAAATTAGTTTTTACTGATTTAGATACAAATTGTTTTAACACTTATCAAATACAGTTTTAAGTGAAACGGTTGAAAAAGGTTGTCAAACATTACCGTGGCAACCCTTCAGAGACAAATGTCCAGTTTTTCTTCTCCATATTACAGCCCTCAGGTTAAAGTGGATTTTATTACATATATATGAAGCTGTGTGTGTAAGTAAGAAATCAGTCCAGAAAACTGTCTCTGAGGCACCCCTGTCTAACATTTGGTCTATAACTGCATTTATATATATATATAAAAAATCCCTCAGATTAACAGCTTCTCAACAGTAACAGTTGTTACTATACTCAACAAAAATATAAACGCAACACTTTTGGTTTTGCTCCCATTTTGTATGAGATGAACTCAAAGATCTAAAACTTTTTCCACATACACAATATCACCATTTCCCTCAAATATTGTTCACAAACCAGTTGAAATCTGTGATAGTGAGCACTTCTCCTTTGCTGAGATAATCCATCCCACCTCACAGGTGTGCCATACCAAGATGCTGATTAGACACCATGATTAGTGCACAGGTGTGCCTTAGACTGCCCACAATAAAAGGCCACTCTGAAAGGTGCAGTTTTGTTTTATTGGGGGGGGGATACCAGTCAGTATCTGGTGTGACCACCATTTGCCTCATGCAGTGCAACACATCTCCTTCGCATCATCCGTGAAGAGAACACGTCTCCAACGTGCCAAACGCCAGCGAATGTGAGCAATTGCCCACTGAAGTCGGTTACGACGACGAACTGGAGTCAGGTCGAGACCCCGATGAGGACAATGAGCATGCAGATGAGCTTCCCTGAGACGGTTTCTGACAATTTATGCAGAAATTCTTTGGTTATGCAAACTGATTGTTTCAGCAGCTGTCCGAGTGGCTGGTCTCAGACGATCTTGGAGGTGAACATGCTGGATGTGGAGGTCCTGGGCTGGTGTGGTTACACGTGGTCTGCGGTTGTGAGGCTGGTTGGATGTACTGCCAAATTCTCTGAAACGCCTTTGGAGACGGCTTATGGTAGAGACATGAACATTCAATACACGAGCAACAGCTCTGGTTGACATTCCTGCTGTCAGCATGCCAATTGCACGCTCCCTCAAATCTTGCAACATCTGTGGCATTGTGCTGTGTGATAAAACTGCACCTTTCAGAGTGGCCTTTTATTGTGGACAGTCTAAGGCACACCTGTGCACTAATCATGGTGTCTAATCAGCATCTTGATATGGCACACCTGTGAGGTGGGATGGATTATCTCAGCAAAGGAGAAGTGCTCACTATCACAGATTTAGACTGGTTTGTGAACAATATTTGAGGGAAATGGTGATATTGTGTATGTGGAAAAAGTTTTAGATCTTTGAGTTCATCTCATACAAAATGGGAGCAAAACCAAAAGTGTTGCGTTTATATTTTTGTTGAGTGTATATACATCAAAGTCAAGTTTAACCAATCAGAACCTTCAATTTGTGGACCCACCTTTTCACACCCAAATCTGTTAATTTGACATAATTGAGGGGAGGCTGTGAACACATGAAAACAAAACCTAAATTATTTTCAGGAAACATTTCTTTAATTACATGGTGTAGTCTTTATTAATACAACCCCTGGCAAAAATTATGGAATCACCGGCCCCAGAGGATGTTCATTCAGTTGTTTAATTTTGTAGAAAAAAAGCAGATCACAGACATGACACAAAACTAAAGTCATTTCAAATGGCAACTTTCTGGCTTTAAGAAACACTATAAGAAATCAAGAAAAAAAGATTGTGGCAGTCAGTAACGGTTACTTTTTTAGACCAAGCAGAGGAAAAAAATATGGAATCACTCAATTCTGAGGAAAAAATTATGGAATCACCCTGTAAATTTTCATCCCCCAAATTAACACCTGCATCAAATCAGATCTGCTCATTGACACTGACCCTATGTCTTTTTGCAAGAAATGTTTTTGCAGTTTTTGCTCTATGGCAAGATGCATTATCATCTTGAAAAATGATTTCATCATCCCCAAACATCCTTTCAATTGTCCAAAATATCAACATAAACTTGTGCATTTATTGATGATGTAATGACAGCCATCTCCCCAGTGCCTTTACCTGACATGCAGCCCCATATCAATGACTGTGGAAATTTACATGTTCTCTTCAGGCAGTCATCTTTATAAATCTCATTGGAAAGGCGCCAAGCAAAAGTTCCAGCATCATCACCTTGCCCAATGCAGATTCGAGATTCATCACTGAATATGACTTTCATCCAGTCATCCACAGTCCAAAATTGCTTTTCCTTAGCCCATTGTAACCTTGTTTTTTTCTGTTTAGGTGTTAATGCCTTTCATTTAGCTTTTCTGTATGTAAATCCCATTTCCTTTAGGCGGTTTCTTACAATTTGGTCACAGACGTTGACTCCAGTTTCCTCCCATTCGTTCCTCATTTGTTTTGTTGTACATTTTTCGATTTTTGAGACATATTGCTTTAAGTTTTCTGTCTTGATGCTTTGATGTCTTCCTTGGTCTACCAGTATGTTTGCCTTTAACAACCTTCCCATGTTGTTTGTATTTGGTCCAGAGTTTAGACACAGCTGACTGTGAACAACCAACATCTTTTGCAACATTGCGTGATGATTTACTCTCTTTTAAGAGTTTGATAATCCTCTCCTTTGTTTCAATTGACATCTCTCGTATTGGAGCCATGATTCATGTCAGTCCACATGGTGCAACAGCTCTCCAAGGTGTGTTCACTCCTTTTTAGATGCAGACTAACAAGCAGATCTGATATGATGCAGGTGTTAGTTTTGGGGATGAAAATTTACAGGGTGATTCCATAATTTTTTCCTCAGAATTGAGTGATTCCATATTTTTTTTTCCTCTGCTTGGTCTAAAAAAGTAACCGTTACTGACTGCCACAATCGTTTTTTCTTGATTTCTTATAGTGTTTCTTAAAGCCAGAAAGTTGCCATTTGAAATGACTTTAGTTTTGTGTCATGTCTGTGATCTGCTTTTTTTTCTACAAAATTAAACAACTGAATGAACGTCCTCCGAGACCAGTGATTCCATAATTTTTTGCCAGGGGTTGTAAAATAAAAATCAGCACAAAACACAAAAAGTTTAATACAGCATTAAGGAACTGACCTAAAATCTGTAAAAATGATGAAAATATAGTTTAAAAAACATGAAAATTATTGAAATTAAGAAAACAGCAAAACACTCAAAATATTTTAAAAACACTAAAGTAATCCATCCATCCATTTTCTTCTGTTTTATCAGGAGTCGGGTCGCGGGGGCATCAGCTCAAGCAAAGCCGCCCAGACCTCCCGATTCACACACACCTCCCCCAGCTCCTCCGGGGGAATCCCAAGGCGTTCTCAAGCCAGCCGAGAGATGTAGTCCCTCCAGCATGTCCTGGGTCTTCCCCGGGGCCTCCTCTCAATGGGACGTGCCCGGAACACCTCTCCAGCGAGGTGTCCAGGGGGCATCCGGAAAAGATGCCCGAGCCACCTCAACTGACTACTTTCAACGTGGAGGAGCAGCGGCTCGACTCCGAGCTCCTCCCGAGTGACCTAAATTACTTTAGTGAGTCACTCACTCACTAAAGTAATTTAGATGCTAAAAATCTAAAACATGGTCAAAATTGATTAAAATCAGAAAAAGTAAAAAATATTTTTTAAAAGGCAATGAGATCAAAATCAGAAATGTTTATAAACATTTATTCACTATCAACGTTCTAAATGCAAAACTTCTCACCCTAATGAAAGTGATGGAAAAAATGTTAAATGTATTAGCTCATGATCTTGATAAAATTCTCTGATCACTCTAGTTTCGCTGCCATGTTTAGTGGAACAACAACCTTATTTATCATTGAGCTGACACAACTTGTCAACTACGACTTTAATTACCATCCGAACAGGCCAGCGCACACCGTGTGCGGCTTAAAGCGTGTATTTTTAGGTCTGCCAAGGATGTAATAAAATCACTGGTGTTTAACAGGATTACGTTAACTACTGCATGGATTCTGACATAATTTTGACCGTTACATATTAGGCCATGGCAGATTCCGTTAAATGTTGGAGGTGATCTGGATCCGGATTTTGGATCAAGATTTCACTTAACGCTTTGAAAGATTATGTCAAAACTACTACACGGATTCTCACAAAATTTGCACCACAGAAAGATATTCGGGCATGGAAGACTCCACTAAATTTTAGAGGTGATCTGGATCCAGGATCAAGATTTTCCTTTATATAGTCTTGACTTATTCTAAACTATTTGACAGATTCTCACCAAAGTTGCACCACAAATAGATATTCGGGTGTGGAAGAATCCACAGAATTTTGGAGGTGATCCGATTTGGATTGGCAGACGTCAGAAATCTCTGGTTGCTCGTTTCAATTAAAAATGTACAGTAGTGTTCAGAATAATAGTACTGCCATGTGATTGAAAAGATTAATCCAGGTTTTGAGTATATTTCTTATTGTTACACGGGAAACAAGGTACCAGTAGATTCTCACAAATCCAACAAGACCAAGCATTCATGATATACACACTCTTAAGGCTATGAAATTGGGCTATTACAACCCCTGGCAAAAATTATGGAATCACCGGCCTCGGAGGATGTTCATTCAGTCGTTTAATTTTGTAGAAAAAAAGCAGATCACAGACATGACACAAAACTAAAGTCATTTCAAATGGCAACTTTCTGGCTTTGAGAAACACTATAAGAAATCAGGAAAAATAATTGTGGCAGTCAGTAACGGTTACTTTTTTAGACCAAGCAGAGGGAAAAAAAATATGGACTCACTTAATTCTGAGGAATAAATTATGGAATCACCCTCTAAATTTTCATCCCCAAAACTAACACCTGCATCAAATCAGATCTGCTCGTTAATCTGCATCTAAAAAGGAGTGATCACACCTTGGAGAGCTCTTGCACCAAATGGACTGACATGAATCATGGCTCCAACACGAGAGATGTCAATTGAAACAAAGGAGAGGATTATCAAACTCTTAAAAGAGGGTAAATCATCACGCAATGTTGCAAAAGATGTTGGTTGTTCACAGTCAGCTGTGTCTAAACGCTGGACCAAATACAAACAACATGGGAAGGTTGTTAAAGGCAAACATACTGATAGACCAAGGAAGACATCAAAGCGTCAAGACAGAAAACTTAAAGCAATATGTCTCAAAAATCGAAAATGCACAACAAAACAAATGAGGAACGAATGGGAGGAAACTGGAGTCAAGGTCTGTGACCGAACTGTAAGAAACCACCTAAAGGAAATGGGATTTACATACAGAAAAGCTAAACGAAAGCCATCATTAACACCTAAACAGAAAAAACAAGGTTACAATGGGCTAAGGAAAAGCAATCGTGGACTGTGGATGACTGGATGAAAGTCATATTCAGTGATGAATCTCGAATCTGCATTGGGCAAGGTGATGATGCTGGAACTTTTGTTTGGTGCCGTTCCAATGAGATTTATAAAGATGACTGCCTGAAGAGAACATGTAAATTTCCACAGTCATTGATGATATGGGGCTGCATGTCACGTAAAGGTACTGGAGAGATGGCTGTCATTACATCATCAATAAATGCACAAGTTTACATTGATATTTTGGACACTTTTCTTATCCCATCAATTGAAAGGATGTTTGGGGATGATGAAATCATTTTTCAAGATGATAATGCATCTTGCCATAGAGCAAAAACTGAAAACATTCCTTGCAAAAAGACACATAGGGTCAATGTCATGGCCTGCAAATAGTCCGGATCTTAATCCAATTGAAAATCTTTGGTGGAAGTTGAAGAAAATGGTCCATGACAAGACTCCAACCTGCAAAACTGATCTGGCAACAGCAATCAGTGAAAGTTGGAGCCAGATTGATGAAGAGTACTGTTTGTCACTCATTAAGTCCATGCCTCAGAGACTGCAAGGTGTTATAAGAGCCAGAGGTGGTGCAACAAAATACTAGTGATGTTTTGGAGCGTTCTTTTGTTTTTCATGATTCCATAATTTTTTCCTCAGAATTGAGTGATTCCATATTTTTTTCCCTCTGCTTGGTCTAAAAAAGTAACCGTTACTGACTGCCACAATTTTTTTTTCCTGATTTCTTATAGTGTTTCTTAAAGCCAGAAAGTTGGCATTTGAAATGACTTTAGTTTTGTGTCATGTCTGTGATCTGCTTTTTTTCTACAAAATTAAACAACTGAATGAAAATCCTCCAAGACCGGTGATTCCATAATTTTTGCCAGGGGTTGTACTAAAAAAAAAAAAAAAAAAAAAAGTAGAAAAGGGGATGTTCACAATAACAGTAGTGTGGCATTCAGTCAGTGAGTTCATCAATTATGAGCAACAAAAAGGTGTGAATCAGGTGTTCCCTATTTAAGGATGAATCCAGCACCTATTGAACATGCTTTTCTTTTTGAAAGCCTGAGGAAAATGGGACCTTCAAGACATTTTTCAGAACAGCATAGTTTGATTAAAAAGTTGATTGGAGAGGGGAAAACTTATACGCAGGTGCAAAAAATTATAGGCTGTTCATCTACAATGATCTCCAATGCTTTAAAATGGACCAAAAAAAACAGAGACGCGTGGAAGAAAACAACCATCAAAATGGATAGAATAACCAGAATGGCAAAGGCTCACCCATTGATCAGCTCCAGGATATACAAAGACAGATTGGAGTTACCTGTAAGTGCTGTGAGTTAGAGGCCTGTGTGAAGTCAATTTATTTGCAAGAATCCCCCACAAAGTCCCTCTGTTAAATAAAAGACGTGCAGAAGAGGTTTCAATTTGCCAAAGAACACATCTACTGGCCTAAAGAGAAATGGAGGAATATTTTGGGGACTGATGAGAGTAAAATTGTTCGTTTTGGGTCCAAGGGCCGCAGACAGTTTGTGAGATGACCCCCAAACTCTGAATTCAAGCCACAGTTCACAGTGAAGACAGAGAAGCATGGTGGCGCAAGCGTCATGATATGGGCATGTTTCTCCTACTATGGTGTTGGGCCTATATATCGCATACCAGTTATCGTGGATCAGTTTGGATATGTCGAAATACTTGAAGAGGTCATATTGCCTTATGCTGAAGAGGACATGCCCTTGAAATGGGTGTTTCAACAAGGCAATGACCCCAAGCACACTAGTAAAGGAGCAAAATCTTGGTTCCAAACCAACGAAATGAATGCCTCGCAGATGTGAAGAAATCATGAAAAACTGCTTATACAACTAAATACTAGTTTAGTGATTCACAGGATTGCTAAAAAAGCAGTTTGAACATAATAGTTTTGAGTTTGTAGCGTCAACAGCAGATGCTATTATTGTGAACACCCCCTTTTCTACTTTTTTTTTTTTTTTTGTAACAGCCCAATTTCATAGCCTTAAGAGTGTGCATATCATGAATACTTGGTCCTGTTGGATTTGTGAGAATCTACTGGTACCTTGTTTCCCATGTAACAAGAAATACACTCAAAACCTGGATTAATCTTTTTAGTCACATAGCACTACTATTATTCTGAACACTACTGCACCTGCTGTGTACTGCATGCCAGAGCATTGCAGTAATATGACATGTTATCACCTTTTCATCATCATTCACCTGGGGCTCATGAATGTCACAAATTGCTCTATGAAAATGAATGACAGCATACACACAATGCAACTTACTATACCTTAACTAAAGTGACATGAAATATACAATGATATGGCTAAAATTCATCTCGATTACCTGTGTGTAGAACAGGTAACTCAGCTAGTTTAATAATATACTATTATTATGCAGGAGTGGTGGCCAAGTGGTAAATGTGCTTGGTATCAGTGCGGTAGATTCCCAGTTCAAACCCCCCTGCCATGTAATGTGGATTTGCATCAGGAAGGGCATCTGCTGAAAAAACTGCCAAATCAACATGCAAATCTAACTGGATTTGCTGTGGTAACAAGTGAATAAAATGACTATAAATTAAAGATGCATATGGAGGGGAAATCCCTCTGTATGGCCTGAAATGGGTTTCCTCTGGAGGGTGGCTGGTGTCTCCCTTAGAGGAGCTCGGAGTAGAGCCACTGCGCTGTCGCGCTGAAAGGAGACAGCTGAGGTGCTTCTCTGGCATCTGGTAAGGATGCCTCCTGGGTGCCTCCTTTGGGAGGTGTTACAGGCATGTCCAGCTGGGAGGAGACCCCGGGGAAGACCCAGGACTAGGTGAACAGATTATATTTCCACACTGGCCTGCGAACACCTCAGGATCCCCAGTCACAGGTGGTTAATGTATCCCAGTAAAAGAGAATTTTGGGGTTCACTACTGGAGCTGTCGCCTACGTGATCTGAGTCCGCATAAGTAGTTGAAGATGACTTGTGACTGGGAAATCCTACTCTCACGTGACGTCATAATCTATAGTGGAGCTGCATGGCGCCATGATGGGCCCCTGTGCTGTTATAAGGCAGACAGACAGTTAAGGTAGACTACATTTGGATAAGCTTTAGTGCTACAACCCCAATTCCGATTAAGTTAGGATGTTGTGTAAAATGTAAATAAAACAGAATGCAATGATTTGCAAATCCTCTTCAACCTATATTCAATTGAATACACCACAAAGACAATATATTTAATGTTCAAACTGATAAACTTTATTGTTTCTGTGCAAATATTTGCTCATTTTGAAATGGATGCCTACAAGACATTTCAAAAAAGGTGGGACAGTGGTATGTTTACCACTATGTTACATCACCTACGTGTTTGGGAACTGAGGACACCAATTGTTGAAGCTTTGTAGGTGGAATTCTTTCCCATTCTTGCTTGATGTACAACTTCAGCTGTTCAACAGCCCAGGGTCTCCATTGCTGTATTTTGCACTTCATAATGCGCCACACATTTTCAATGGGCGACAGGTCTGGGCTGCAGGCAGGCCAGTCTAGTACCTGCAGTCTTTTACTATGAAGCCATGCTGTTGTAACGTGCAGAATGTGGCTTGGCATTGTCTTGCTAAAATAAGCAGGGACGTCCCTGAAAAAGACGTTGCTTGCATGGCAGCATGTGTTGCTCCAAAACCTGGATGTACCTTTCAGCATTGATGGTGCCATCACAGATGTGTACGTTACCCATGCCATGGACACTAACACACCCCCATACCATCACAAATGCTGGCTTTTGAACTTTGTGCTGGTAACAATCTGGATGGTCTTTTTCATCTTTTGTCCGGAGGACACGACGTCCATGATTTCCAAAAACAATCTGAAATGTGGACTCATCAGACCACAGCACACTTTTCCACTTTGCATCTGTCCATTTCAAATGAGCTCAGGCCCAAAGAAGACGGCGGCGTTTCTGGATGTTGATGTATGGCTTTCGCTTTGCATGGTAGAGTTTTAACTTGCACTTGTAGATGTAGCGACGAACTGTGTTAACTGACAATGGTTTTCTCAAGTGTTCTTGAGCCCACATGGTAAGATCCTTTACACAATGATGTCGGTTTTTAATGCAGTGCCGCCTGGGGGATCAAAGGTCACAGGCATTCAATGTTGGTTTTCGGCCTTGACGCTTACCTGTAGAAAGTTCTCCAGATTCTCTGAATCTTCTGATTATATTATGGACTGTAGATGATAAACTGCTGGACTATTTTTTCACACAGTTGCTCACAAAGTGGTGATCCTCACCCCATCTGCTTGTGAACAGCTGAGCCTTTTGGGGATGCTCCTTTTATACCCAATCATGACACACACATTTCCAAACAGGAGTTCTTTGAGCATTCATCAACTTTCCCAGTCTTTTGTTGCCCTGTCCTAACTTTTTTGAAATGTGTTGCAGGCATCCATTTCAAAATGAGCAAATATTTGCACAAAAACAAAGTTTATCAGTTTGAACATTAAATATCTTGTCTTTGTGGTGTATTCAATTGAATACAGGTTGAAGAGGATTTGGACATCATTGTATTCTGTTTTTATTAACATTTTACACACCCCAACTTCACTGGAATTGGGGCTGTACATTATAGTTTTATGTTGTCTTGTTTGCACATTCTGCGTCTGTAAGGACCATTGTTTACAAGGGCTGTTGTAGTCACTGACTATATCACCATTTCCATTTATGTTGCTGAAAGAAAAAAAAAAAAAAAAAAAAACTGCTGTCATTGAGATTGACAGTTACATTCTACTGTAAGTCTTGTACAAACATTGCACCTTTTTATTGTTCATATTATGGGAGCTGTCAGGACTTTAAAAATGTCTGCACAAAATCTGAAAAGAAATTCTGGTTTTATTTATGTTATTCCATTTAAATATTTTTCATTGTTATTTATGCTATTTTATTGTTTGTGTGTGGGTGTATTTGATCAACAGTTAAATCTTTATAGTCTGTCATACGGCTGGTGTTAATGTATAATCTAAATCATAATCTCGCCTAAAAACGTTACTCCCTTCGGCTTTTCCCTTGGTTGCACATGGTTTTGCCACAGCAAGTTTAGGGCAACAAAATGGCTAGAACCGGTGTCGCTGACCAAATGGCCCTCCCTAACAACCGGTCCACCTGCCTTCACTAGGCATGCGTCATTAGTGTCATTTCTGAGCATCTGCAGTGATTCACCCATCGATTATCACCTTGTTTCTGCATAAAACTGCACTCCAATCATCCCCTATCTCAGGGACAGATATCTGAAGTTTTTGTTCAGCAATCATTTCCACATAAAGTCAGCATTATTTCATAATAAGAGACCGGGGACCGATCAGAATGCCACAGCAGCACATCTGAATCTGATGTGCTGCTACATCATTTCAGGGCGTCAGTACAGAGATGTTCATTTCTGCCTAAAACAGACTAGTTTCTGCTTAAAACTGACTTTAGAATAACTTAAAAGCTTTTAATTTGTCATCTGATGGTTAAAGATCACATTAGTCCCTTTGATCGCTTTGGGTGTAGAGACAGTCAGTGTCAGATGCATGCAGAGTGAAGGCAGGGCGGACCAATTTCTAGAGGGGACCGTTCAGTCTGCGACACCAGCTCTGAGCCCAATTGAAAGAAATCAGTCAGAGCAAATGAGAACTTTAACCCCTATATCAGTTTCTTTCAATGACCATGCTGTTCGTATGTCATTTTCAAGGTCTTGGTATTTCATTTGTGTGTCCTGTATGAATTATCATGTGTCTGTTCAGACTGCTCTTGTGTCCAAATCTTTTACCACACTCAGAACAGACAAATGCTTTTTGCCCTGTATGAATTATCAAGTGTTTGTTCAAGTTGCTTTTATGTCCAAATCTTTTACCACACTCAGAACAGACAAATGGTTTTTGTCCTGTATGAATAATCAAGTGTTTACTCAAGTTGCTCTTTTGTCCAAATCTTTTACCACACTCAGAGCAGACAAATGGTTTCTGCCCGGTATGAATTATCATGTGAGTGTCCAGGCTGCTCTTCCGCCCAAATGTTTGACCACATTCAGAACAGCCAAATGGTTTATGTCCTGTATGAATTAACATGTGTCTGTTCAGGTCACTCTTTTGTCCAAATCTTTGTCCACACTCTGAACAGACAAATGCTTTTTGTCTTGTATGAATTATCATGTGTGTGTTCAGAGTGCTCTTTAGCCCAAATCTTTGACTACATTCAGAACAGCCAAATTGTTTTTGTCCTGTATGAATTATCATGTGTCTATTCAAGTTGCTCTTTTGTCCAAATCTTTGACCACACTCGGAACAGTCAAATGCTTTTTTCCCGGTATGAATTATCATGTGCGTGTCCAGAGTGCTCTTTAGTCCAAATGTTTGACCACACTCAGGACAGACAAATGCTTTTTGCCCTGTATGAATTATAATGTGTTTGTTTAGAGTGCTCTTTAGTCCAAATCTTTGACCACACTCAGAACAGAAAAATGCTTTTTGCCCGCTATGAATTATCATGTGAGTGTCCAGGCTGCTCTTTCGCCCAAATCTCTGACCACATTCAGAACAGCCAAATGGTTTATGTCCTGTATGAATTATCATGTGACTGTCCAGACTGCCCTTTAGCCCAAATCTTTGACTACATTCAGAACAGCCAAATGGTTTTTGACCTGTATGAATTATCATGTGAGTGTTCAGGTTGCTCTTTCGTCCAAATCTTTTGCCACATTCAGAACAGCCAAATGTTTTTTGTCCCATCTGAATTCTAACGTGGCTGTCCAGAGTGCCCTTCTGTTTCTGTCCTTATTCTGAACAGAACAGCTAAATGGTTGTCCACTTGCTTGCCTCTCCTTTTCTTGCTCTGAATTGTTCATGTGACCAGATGCTTTTCCATATTTAGAGACTTTAAAGTGCTTCCCATCAGTGTTGCCTGAATGAACAATTTTGTTTTTTTTTCGACAGTTAAAACCTGACCCAAGTTTTCGGGTCTGTTTCCAGTCATAACTGCCATCAGTCTCAGTTCCAGAACTGTCTGAACTCCTGCCACTGGTCTCTGGTTGTAAATGACTGTTTGGACCTGAGTTGCTGACTGGTTGTGGTCCTCCATCATCCTCTCCATTAGCTTCTGCTGTCAGTGTTCTGTGTACAGAAGAGCCGCTGGCTACAGGCTCAGCCTCTGTGCTCTCATCACTTTGGCTTTGATGAAGCTGTGATGACTCTGGTTTTTCATCATCATTTTCACTTTTCACAGGGACGGCAGTGAAACCAAACTTGGTGAGATGTGCCTCCTCCTGCTGCTGAAGCTGCTCTCCCTGCTTACTTATCCACAGCTTCTCTTCTTCTTTAATGCCCTCCTGGTCAACACTCAGATTCCATTCCTGCTGTTGAAGAATTTCTGCTTTAATCACCAACAACGGCTGCATGTCTGTAAAGAAACAAATCAACAATAAATGTTAGAACAACACTCATTAAATGTTAGAATAACACTCATTAAAATAAAGTAGCAGCGTGGTGAGTTTGACCCCACGACAGTCTGTTATTGCACTGATGGAACTGATAAAGTGGAAATGTACATCATGTAGTGAAAAATTGTTTTTTTTTTCCCCATGTCTGCAGGCAGAGCAGGCCAGGGTCATCCCCTGCCCAGCTCACTTGTATTGGTAGATCAGTTTGTGCTTCTCCAAGTCCATGACAAAACATCTGATTGTGGCCCAGACTAGCTGAAGACCCTGTTTCTAATATGGATTTGTTTTTACTTATAGTCCATGGGCCAAGCAGGTTTTCTGTACCACTTAACTTATTAGTTGAAATAAAAGGATTAATAAATGGAATAGTTTTGACTGTTAAATGTTTGGTCTCCAAAGTAATAGTCAAACAAGGTCAATGTCCAAGTGACGTGACATGTTACCCTTATTTATATGTTATAACTAAGTTATATGTTAGTTATATGTTATAAGTAAGCATGACAGATGGTGCAAACTATTCCTTATTAGAACCCTATTAACCCAAACAATAATTTGCATTATTTTTTACTGAAATTGGAGCAACTTTACTTTTGGCACTTCCCAGCTACTGTATCAGTGGCTTCCAGTGGATCGTTTGCTGTTGTGATGCTCTTCTGAACTTTACATGGTTGTATACATTTCTTTTATTTCTGTTTTGTACTCTTCTAGTTGTTAATTGTATCGACTCTGAATCTTATTTAACTACAGTCCTGCTGTGAATCACTAGCGGTTAGCATTCGCTAGCTAGGTTGCTCCCCCTGCCGTTACTTTTATAGCGGTTTCTTTTTTTTAACCAGTTTAATACTTCTGTTAGTTTTTGAGTGTAACTGCTGTGAATTTTAGGTCATTGTTTTATTCCTGTGTAAATCTTAGGAGTGGCCGGCATTTTCACTAGCGGTTAGCTTGCGTTAGCTAGTTTGAACCCCCTCGTTTCTTTAATACTTCTGTTAGTTTTTTAGTGTAACTGTTGTGAATTTTAGCTTAGTACGTCACTATTGTGTTAATCTTAGGAGTGGTTTACTCTGAGTTTTTTTTTGTTTGTTTGTTTTTTGCTGTTTCTACAAGTCTAATACTTCTGCTACTTTTTCAGTGTAACTGCTGTGAATTTTAATTCATTTATTTACACTCAACAAAACTATAAATGCAACACTTTTGGTTTTGCTCCCATTTTGTATGAGATGAACTCAAAGATCTAAAACTTTTCCACATACACAATATCACCATTTCCCTTAAATATTGTTCACAAACCAGTCTAAATCTGTGATAGTGAGGACTTCTCCTTTGCTGAGATAATCCATCCCACCTCACAGGTGTGCCATATCAAGATGCTGATTAGACACCATGATTAGTGCACAGGTGTGCCTTAGACTGCCCACAATAAAAGGCCACTCTGAAAGGTGCAGTTTTGTTTATTGGGGGGATACCAGTCAGTATCTGGTGTGACCACCATTTGCCTCATGCAGTGCAACACATCTCCTTCGCATAGAGTTGATCAGGTTGTCAATTGTGGCCTGTGGAATGTTGGTCCACTCCTCAATGGCTGTGCGAAGTTGCTGGATATTGGCAGGAACTGGTACACGCTGTCGTATACACCGGTCCAGAGCATCCCAAACATGCTCAATGGGTGACATGTCTGGTGAGTATGCCGGCCATGCAAGAACTGTGACATTTTCAGCTTCCAAGAATTGTGTACAGATCCTTGCAACATGGGGCCGTGCATTATCCTGCTGCAACATGAGGTGATGTTCTTGGATGTATGGCACAACAATGGGCCTCAGGATCTCGTCACGGTATCTCTGTGCATTCAAAATGCCATCAATAAAATGCACCTGTGTTCTTCGTCCATAACAGACGCCTGCCCATACCATAACCCCACCGCCACCATGGGCCACTCGATCCACAACATTGACATCAGAAAACTGCTCACCCACACGACGCCACACACCCTGTCTGCCATCTGCCCTGAACAGTGTGAACCGGGATTCATCCGTGAAGAGAACACCTCTCCAACGTGCCAAACGCCAGCGAATGTGAGCATTTGCCCACTCAAGTCGGTTACGACGACGAACTGGAGTCAGGTCGAGACCCCGATGAGGACGACGAGCATGCAGATGAGCTTCCCTGAGACGGTTTCTGACAGTTTGTGCAGAAATTCTTTGGTTATGCAAACCGATTGTTTCAGCAGCTGTCCGAGTGGCTGTCTCAGACAATCTTGGAGGTGAACATGCTGGATGTGGAGGTCCTGGGCTGGTGTGGTTACACGTGGTCTGCGGTTGTGAGGCTGGTTGGATGTACTGCCAAATTCTCTGAAACACCTTTGGAGACGGCTTATGGTAGAGAAATGAACATTCAATACACGAGCAACAGCTCTGGTTGACATTCCTGCTGTCAGCATGCCAATTGCACGCTCCCTCAAATCTTGCGACATCTGTGGCATTGTGCTGTGTGATAAACTGCACCTTTCAGAGAGGCCTTTTATTGTGGGCAGTCTAAGGCACACCTGTGCACTAATCATGGTGTCTAATCAGCATCTTGATATGGCACACCTGTGAGGTGGGATGGATTATCTCAGCAAAGGAGAAGTGCTCACTATCACAGATTTAGACTGGTTTGTGAACAATATTTGAGGGAAATGGTGATATTGTGTATGTGGAAAAAGTTTTAGATCTTTGAGTTCATCTCATACAAAATGGGAGCAAAACCAAAAGTGTTGCGTTTATATTTTTGTTCAGTGTATGTCTGTGTGAATCCTGTGTGAGCCTTTGGAGTGGTTCGCTTATTCATTATTGGTTAGCTTGTGCTTGCTTGGCTATACTCTACTTTACTCCCTCCATAAATCCTGCGTGATGTTGGAAGATAGGGTGGCTCTCTTAGAGAGCCGTGTCCGTAAGTTAGAACAGCTTCTTCGCTCAATGGAGTTAGATGTTATGGGCACTCCAGGTGAGGTTAGTGGTGGGCCGGCTTGCGTACCCATTAGCATCAGCCTAGAAATGTCGGCTGTGGAGGATGGCTTTCGGAGTGCGGCTAGGCAGAGGAAGCCCAGTAGTAGGGCTGCAACAAACGATTATTTGGGTAATCGATTAATCTGATGGGGTTTCGACACGATTAATCAGATTAGCGGGCAATTTTAAAAAAATGTGCCAGGGAAACAATTTTTCTCTCCTTCCATCACTTTATTTAACAGTAAGTCCCTTTGGCTGCTCCCTTGTTTGCACTCGGGGTCGCCACAGCAAATCCAAGGTGGATCTGCATGTTGAATTGGCACAGGTTTTACACCGGATGCCCTTCCTGACGCAATTCCACATTACATGGAGAAATGTGGCGGGGGTGGGATTTGAACCCGGAACCTTCTGCACTGAAACCAAGCGCATTAACCACTTGGCCACCACCCCCTTCATCACTTTATTTAACAACAGAACATTATTTGAAAACAAATTGTCAAATGTCCCTTGGCTGTTGAAATATAAAATAATAAAGAATAAAACAGTTTATAATAAAGAACAAAAATAATTATTTCAAATGGCATTGCTTTATCAAAGTGCTGAGTTGCCATAAAACAACATTGAAACATATAAATGTTATAAAATACGTATATGGTGAAAAAAAGAGGTATTTTATTGCTGCAAATGAGCAATTAGCATAACCAGTTAACCATAAAACCTAAATCAAAAACTGTAGCCTGACTCACTATATGTGCAACATTCTCTGTATAACTTGTAAACTATGTGGTCATTTCATGACACATACGAGGTCTGTCAATAAAGTATAGGTCCTTTTTATTTTTTCCAAAAACTATATGGATTTCATATGTTTTTACGTCAGACATGCTTGAACCCTCGTGCGCATGCGCGAGTTTTTCCACGCCTGTCGGTGACGTCATTCGCCTGTGAGCACTCCTTGTGGGAGGAGTCGTCCAGCCCCTCGTCGGAATTCCTTTGTCTGAGAAGTTGCTGAGAGACTGGCGCTTTGTTTGATCAAAATTATTTCTAAACCTGTGAGGCACATCGAAGTGGACACGGTTCAAAAAATTAAGCTGGTTTTCGGTGAAAATTTTAACGGCTGATGAGAGATTTTGAGGTGATACTGTCGCTTTAAGGACTTCCCACGGTGCGAGACGTCACGCAGCGCTCCGAGGCGCCGTCGTCAGCCTGTTTCAAGCTGAAAACCTCCACATTTCAGGCTCTATTGATCCAGGACGTCGTGAGAGAACAGAGAAGTTTCAGAAGAAGTCGGTTTCAGCATTTTATCCGGATATTCCACTGTTAAAGGAGATTTTTTTAATGAAAGACGTGCGGACGGGTCAGCCACTTCTGCACAAACAGCCTGGCTGAATTTTTAAAAACTACCTGAGAGCACGGCAGAGTGTGACGGCGCTGTCAGAACACTGATTGTGTGGCGTCGATGTTCCACTGTCTGGGGAGAACTCGGTATTATCATGTTTTCCGATTGTCCGCTGCGTAGAGTGTGGCAGGAAAAACCGAAGACGCTTTCTCGCGAGGTGCGAGAAGGATTTGAATGTTTTAAACCAAGGAAAAAAAATGCCACTTGTCCGGTTGGACAACGATTTAGAGCTATTACTTGTCCGATCACATTTTACACTTGTCCCGGACAATCGGACAGGCGTTAATGTCAATGGTAGGACTTTGACAACATTAATAAAAACTGTCGGTGCTGTTACTGTTCTTTCTTTTTCTCTCCCTCTCTGCCCCTCACCTTGCTGCTCTGGGAGATGCGCAGACAGCCTGAGCCTCCCGTGCCATGCGAGGTCCGACTTGCAAATGTTGCAGTTAACAAACGTCTTTGCGTTGTTTAAAGTAAAGTGCTCCCACACTTTTAAAGTCTTAACTTTCTTTCATCTACTTGCATCTGCCATATTCTTACTGTGTAGTTCTATGAAACAGCATCTGATCTGCTCTGTGCACTGGCGTCAGAAGCGGCCAGCAGCTTCTGGCGCCATAATCGCTCGACACAACGCATCGATGATGCAATGTGTTGCCTACGCCTGTTGTAATCGATTTTTATCGATTTTATCGATTCGTTGTTGCAGCCCTACTCAGTAGGGCTTGTTGCCCAGTTGTGGCACCCCGATCACACTTGCCACTGCGAACTGTGAATTGGTTCTCCCTCTTGGATTTGCCTGATGTGAATTCTGAGCCCATGAGTGACTTCCACTCCTGTCTCCAGGTCGAAATGCCAGACTTTAGTGATAGGGGATTCTATCACCCGCAAAGTCAGGTTACAGTCGCCGGCTGACGTTAAATGTATTCCTGAGGCCAGAGCTCCCGAGATTGCATCCCATCTTAGAGTGCTGACGCTCCAGAAGGGAAGACAGACTAAGGAACATGACATGAGATATAGTCACATAGTTATTCACGTCGGCACCAATGCAGGCATCAACTAGTGCAGATAACATTCTCATCATTGGTGACTTTAACATTCATATAAATAAGCCTTCTGATTCCCTCTGCAAATCATTTATGGAAACTGTGAATGCATTAGGATTTCGGCAATGCATTCGGGACTCGATGCACATTAGTGGAAATAACCTGGACTTGGTTCTTGAATGTAGTAATGCTGTCACGAATATTGACATCATGCCTCTTACATCAGTGGTCTCTGATCACTCATTAAGTTTACAGTTTTGCTGCCGTGTTTAGTGGAACAACAACCTTATATATCACTACGGCGATACATCAACTCCTCAACTAAGACTGAACTCGAAGGTCGACTGCCTGTCTTAGCTTCACATTTGGCAAATACCCAATCAGTAGACAGTCTTGTGGATAGTTTAAACTCAGTGCTCAAAACTACACTCGACATGATTGCGCCATCTTTGTTAAAACCGCGCTCCCCCAAAACACAGTCACCTTGGTTCAATGATTACCTGCATGACCTCAAGCATAAGGCTAGAGGTCTAGAATGGAAATGGTGTAGTTTAAAATTAGAAGTATTCCACCGTGCATGGCATGATGCCATCTTAGACTATAAGCATGCACTACTGTCTACAAGCCGACCTATTATTCTGATTTGATCAACAAAAACAAGCATAACTCAAAGTTCGCTTCTGCATGGTGGCAACACTTATTCATGGAGAACCACCTGTAGTTTGCTCTCCTTTTACAGCACATTTTTTCCTGGATTACTTTGAGAAGAAAATAGAAGACATTAGGTTAAACATATCACAGCATGCCTTAACCCAGCCACTACACCCTGAAATTGAGGTGGCCACCATTACTGAGGTATTACCTAGATTTACAGAATTTGAGTGTATCTCTCTAGGCATGCTGATTAAACTCGTAATGTCAACAAAAAACAACCTGTTTATTTGATCCGATACCAACAAAACTGTTTAAGGACCTATGGCCCACTCTTGGGCCGACCGTGCTGGAAATTATTAATCTTTCTTTAACTTCTGGATCTGGATCTAAATGTTTCAAATCTGCAGTGATTAAACCATTACTTAAGAAACCTGATCTTGACCCTAATGTATTGAAAAACTATCGGTCGATATCAAATCTATCATTTTGCTCCAAAATTCTGGAAAAAAAAGTGTTGTCACTGCAGCTCGTGGACTATCTTACTGAGAATAATCAGTTTGAGCCACTGCAGTCTGCTTTTAGAAAATATCATTCCACAGACACAGCTCTCACTAAAGTGGTGAATGATCTTCTGCTTGCAATGGATTCGGACACCACTATGGTTCTGGTGCTGTTAGAGCTCATCTTAGGCCCCCTGCTTTTCTCCCTTTATATAGCACCCCTTGGGCACATATTGTGGCGTTTTGGGGATTATCTTTCACTGCTATGCTGATGATACTCAGTTATACATGCCAATAACTGCTGGTAATCTCATTCACATAAAATCCTTAGAAGACTGCCTTGCATCAGTGAGAAGTTGGATGCCTAGAAACTTTCTACTTTTAAACTCTGACAAGACTAAGATGATGGTTCTTGGTCCAGTGAGACATCGGCATCTATTTGACCACTTAATGCTCAGCCTAGGCTCGTGTGTCATACATCACACTGACAAAGTGAGGAACCCTGGGGTAATTTTTGATCCTACACTGTCCTTTGACCTCCACATTAGAAATATTATGAGGACTGCTTTCTTCCACCTGCGAAATATAGCAAAGATTCGTCCCACCCTGTCTATGGCTGATGCTGAGACCCTGATCCATGTGTTTATTACTTCTAGATTGGACTACTGCAATGTTCTATTTTCTGGTTTACCACAGTCCAGCATTAGGGCTCAAGCAGAGGCCCAAGCAGGGGGTCATCCCTTTGAGCCTGGTCTGCTTGAGGTTTCTTCCTCAGAAGGAGTTTTTCCTGACCATTGCTGCTCTGGGGGTTAGTAAGGTTAGACCTTACTTGTGTGAAGTGCCTTGAAGCAACTCTGTTGTGATTTGGCACTATATAATGAAAATAAATTGAAATTTAACATTTGACCCCTGTACAAACTGAAATTGACCATTGACCAAATTAAAATCAACTTATATTCTTGTGTAAATGCTTTCAAATTGAAAGAAAGGAGAGGATTATCAAACTCTTAAAAGAGGGTAAATCATCACGCAATGTTGCAAAAGATTTTGGTTGTTCACAGTCAGCTGTGTCTAAACTCTGGACCAAATACAAACAACATGGAAAGGTTGTTAAAGGCAAACATACTGGTAGACCAAGGAAGACATCAAAGCGTCAAGACAGAAAACTTAAAGCAATGTCTCAAAAATCGAAAATGCACAACAAAACAAATGAGGAACGAATGGGGGGAAACTGGAGTCAACGTCTGTGACCGAATTGTAAGAAACTGCCTAAAGGAAATGGGATTTACATACAGAAAAGCTAAACGAAAGCCATCATTAGCACCTAAACAGAAAAAAACAAGGTCACAATGGGCTAAGGAAAAGCAATCATGGACTGTGGATGACTGGATGAAAGTCACATTCAGTGATGAATCTTGAATCTGCACTGGGCAAGGTGATGATGCTGGAACTTTTGTTTGGTGCCGTTCCAATGAGATTTATAAAGATGACTGCCTGAAGAGAACATGTAAATTTCCACAGTCATTGATGATATGGGGCTGCATGTCAGGTAAAGGCACTGGGGAGATGGCTGTCATTACATCATCAATAAATGCACAAGTTTACGTTGATATTTTGGACACTTTTCTTATCCCATCAATTGAAAGGATATTTGGGGATGATGAAATCATTTTTCAAGGTGATAATGCATCTTGCCATAGAGCAAAAACTGTGAAAACATTCCTTGCAAAAAAGACACATAGGGTCAATGTCATGGCCTGCAAATAGTCCAGATCTTAATCCAATTGAAAATCTTTGGAAGTTGAAGAAAATGGTCCATGACAAGGCTCCAACCTGCAAATCTGATCTGGCAACAGCAATCAGAGAAAGTTGGAGCCACATTGATGACGAGTACTGTTTGTCACTCATTAAGTCCATGCCTCAGAGACTGCAAGCTGTTATAAAAGCCAGAGGTGGTGCAACAAAATACTAGTGATGTGTTGGAGCGTTCTTTTGTTTTTCATGATTCCATAATTTTTTCCTCAGAATTGAGTGATTCAATTTTTTCCCCTCTGCTTGGTCTAAAAAAGTAACCGTTACTGACTGCCACAATTTTTTTTTTACTGATTTCTTATAGTGTTTCTTAAAGCCAGAAAGTTGCCATTTGAAATGACTTTAGTTTTGTGTCATGTCTGTGATCTGCTTTTTTTCTACAAAATTAAACAACTGAATGAACATCCTTCGAGGCCGGGGATTCCATAATTTTTGCCAGGGGTTGTATAACCTAAATTGCTCTATTAGAGAATATTGAAAGGTGACAGGAAATGTCCTGCTAGAATTCATTAATTTAATTAGAAACAATTTTGACAAAAGTTGAGTAGCAATGTTACAAAATTGAATTAGCAATTATGTAGATTTTTATCATAAAAATGTAATAATTCATTCTTAAGGTATTGCTTTATCTATACAATGTATCCTGGCTCAATAAGGAAGATACCAAATTTCAATGATTGTAAGAAAACAAAATTATATTTATTAGAACTAAATTCTTTCCATTTCCAATCCCTCCAAAGTATAAAAAAATACAATTCAAAATACAAAATGAAATTTATCCTTCTAATGAGTTCATACGATTGTTACCTACACAAAGACAACAGAGCATACCTTCTTGAATGTATCACAGTACAAAACATGTAGAAATCGGTACACCAATGGCTGACCTCGTTCCGTGAACAGACTCATTCTCTGATAAAACCATACAAATTTGCATTTTCCTGGAAAATAAACATCTTGAGTTTCTCGTGAATAATATTAAATTTTATATACAGTGGTCCCTTGCTATAACGCAGTTCACCTTTTGTGGCCTCGCAGTTTCGCAGATGTTTTTAGTGCAATTTTGCATGCTTTTTTTTTTTTTTTTTTTTTTTTTAACAGCGCATTGTGTTCTGTGTCCTCATCAGGCGGGCCGGTCGTGGTACCGGTCGGCATCACCGCGATTGGCTAAGGGAGAGCACACGCATTGTTTTCTGCATCCTGATTGGCTCAGGGACTGTAGACCATTGTCAATCAGTCTCCTCTGTGTCGTGTCTCCTGTACAGTACAGAATGCGGTCAGCTTGCCAAATTTGTTTATAAGAATCTTCTCACCCAGAAGAAAAAAAGAGCGCCAACAATAACTACTCATAACTATGTTCTTCATTCGGAAGAAGACACCTGTACCGAGGCCTTCAGTGGAAAAAGACGCTACAGCAGAGCGGCGCCAGGATGAAGAGGCACAGTCAGAGGAACTGTGAAATACTGGCGAGTCACTATTAATAATTTCTTATGTGTCCAACCTTGTAGGTTGATCGTTAAAATTTAATTTGTTAGTTCTTAAAGCCATCATAATTATTTATAGGAAAACGTTCTATTTTTATTTCTCAAACAAATGTTTGGGCCTGAAAACAGGTTTTGATCTTTGGTTTAATTCTATAATACTGGACTTATTTTTCTTCTAAGGTTTGAAAATTGAGAAAATGTTAATGCCTGTTTGAGAAAAGTGTATAGTGAGGGGTTTTACAGCCTTAAAACAAATATAATAATTGTAAAAAAAAATAATGCTGACTACTTCGCGGATTTCACCTATTGCAGGTTATTTTTAGAGCGTAACTCCCGCGATAAATGAGGGACCACTGTACATAAATCTCGGATGTCAAAATCACCCCCACCCCCCATCTTTGACCACACACACACACACACACACAAAACTTTTTCTGTCATTGAAATGAAATTGAAAAAGGTGGAAACTGCCCAAACTGATAAATTCTGTATGTTGTATCTGAACACAACTTATTGTAACCCTTTGTATCTGGTTATCTTTTCTGTTTACTCTTATCTTTGTCTTATTTCTATATTTGTTTCAGGCTTATTGATTTAGGAATTCTTCAATTGTTTTGTTTTTCTTTTTTATTTATCACCATTATTATTTTTGATGCTTTAAATAATAGTTTGCTACTACATTATAACAGATACAGGCCATATGACAATGAGAAAATGTCATGCAGATTGCTTTTTTCTTTGGAAGTTCATGTGCCATTATGTCTATTTTTTTAGAAATATTGATAAGTGTCATTGTATTCTTTTGTTCTAATAAAGTTTATACAGCGGCACAGACGCGCTGACGTCATCTCAGAGCCGACGCGAGCCTAATAAACACTCTATACATTCATTCATCTTCTACCGCTTAGTCCAATTAAGGGTCGCGGGGGGCTGGAGCCTATCCCAGCAGTCATATACAAAAAAAATTATTACAATAAAAAAATAAAAATGTAGGGGCGGGATAGATGGTAAAAACAAATCAAATAAAATGAAAAAAATAAACTGTCTTTACGCCTGACGCATGTGGGTCACGTGATTCCTGGAAAACAACACGAGCTTTGATTGAGGGCTTCGGTCATTGCAGTACTCGACATGGGTCACGGCGCACCAAGTTATTAAGATTTGTTAACACAAGAACACGCTAGAGCAGGGGTGGGCAATTAATTTTTACAAGGGGCCACATAGGGAACCTGAATTATGTCTGAGGGCCACACCATCGATAACTCAGCTGTCTCCCATTACAAATAATTACCTATTTAATAGCTTTTATAGGTAATTTTTATTATTTGAATAATATGTAAATATTTAAATATACATAAATAAACCTCTTTAATGATTTGCAATACACAAGCTTGACATTTTTAATATATGTAATAATAATCACAGACCTCATGAGGGCCGGACAGAGACATGCAAAGGGCCGCAGTTTGCCCAGGTCTGCGCTAAAGTAAACATGACGCCGTTTTCTTCACATATTAACGTGTTTGTTGCAGTAATCTGCCGTTACACGAACCGGAGGAAGGAAATAAACAGAGTAAACAAACAATAAACCAGCATTTTAACATATTAACATCATCCACACTTTAAAAAGCATTTACCTGATGAGACAAAGACGCAGACGACCGTCCAAAAGATAAAACTTTATCACATGTCCGACTCGGCATTAGCAGCAGTTAGCCGCTATTTCAACAACCTTCTCAGCTGTTCCACCTTTTCGCGCTAACTTCACCTTTTCTTCTTCTCCCGGATTACTGTCGGCCTTTGTGCTTCTGGAGCTCTTCAAAAAACATACTCGAGGATCACAGAGTGAACTTTGATCTGTTCAACGAGTTTTCAGTGTCTCCAGCTAACTAGCTTTAGTTTTTGGCGCCGACAGGAAAGTTCTTCTTCGTTGTATTATAACAGCGTTGACGAACTAATCGTTGCATTACCGCCACCTCCTGGAAATGGAGCGCAGAAAGAGTGGGGGGGCTGTATTCTCTCCATTAATCATGACGCAGACGGACGCGGCGCTCATCGAGTACACAAACACCGAGATCGGATCCAATTTGCTCTATGGAAGGACTTGGTCGTCCGAGGGGTAAGCGCGACAAAAACTGGCGTAACATTCCGCGTGTAAAAGTCTGGTTGTTTTACGGACGAACAGACTCAAATCACGGCTGAGAGCGGGCAGCAAAAACCACAATGGACGCATAATAATTGTCAAATAGGACATTCCTAGTGTGATTTTTCATATAATTTTTGATATTTTGTGTGGAAATGATGACCTCGAGTTCATTTGCAGAATTTCTGCAACAAATTTAAATCTTGCAGATTTATACAGCAGTTGTATTTGAAGGGTGTTTGTTGAAGAAATTGATTATTTCAAAAATAATTAAATTAAAATAATAATTAAATAATTAAATAATTAAAACCAATCAATAACCAGAGTAAGATTTTTAAATTTGTGGAGAAGAACCAACAATAAATAAATAAAATCTCATCACAGCGGATTTTAAACCGAATAATTAAAACTAATATTTCTTTGATGTTTGAGACTTTCCAGCCACATTGACGAGAAATAACTGAAAAATAAATTCATTTTTATTTTTGTTAAATACACATTGGAGAAATCTCTCAAAAATAAATTAACACAATGCTTCATAATTACTTTGTATTTTTTAAGGTTAACATTTCCATTTCCCCCCAATGGAATAAATTGGAAAATAACTGTTTACAAAATAGACAATGAAATGTAAAAAAAAAAAAAAGTCTAATCTAGAACAATCTGCAGCTTCAATGTCCCAAAATCATATAAACACCCCCTAAAACGGCGTGTGGTGAAACGTGGCCTTCAGTTCCACTGGTATCTTCTGGAGGAAGGAGGAGGGGGAAAGATAACCCTTACACAGCTCACTTCCGTACTAAACCGTACGGAATATGAAAAAAAAGGCAGATGTAAAACTCTAGGTGGCGCTATAAACAATAAAAACGTTTTGACAACAATAACTTCTTGATCCGTGAGTCCAACATAGAAAAACTTTTAAAGCTTTAAAAAAATTAAGTTTAATGTTTTTTTTGTGTTATCCTTGGAAATGTTGCCTAGCAAAAAAAAAACAAAAAAAAACAACAAAACAAAACACAACAAAAAAAACCCAGCATACATGTCAACCTATACGGATTGTCCGTAAATTATATGGATTTTTCCGAGTTTCAGAGTCGTACGGACGTACAAATAAAGTCTTACGGATATTCAGGGTTTTCTATTGTAAATTTATTTTACTGTTGTTTATCTTAACTCCGCGCACTTTCGGCCAGCCGTCCACCATCTTTGTACTCCTCATAGAAGCTGTGTGATGACGTGCGCAATGTGAGCGTCCAATCGGAATTGGTTCACCGTCACATGGTTTTCCAATATCCAATCGTAGGGCAGAGCAGTCTCAGATGGTGGGGCTAAAGATTGTTAGGAGCAGTGATCTGTTACTCCGTCAGTTCTTGTTTCTGTAAAAATAAAACAGCTGTGTGACACTATATTCACGGGAAATTTATTGAGTTTGTATGTACAAAATACCTACAATGTACTTGGGGACATTGATTTTATTGACAGCAAGCAATTTTACTGTGGAGCAAGAGGATTTAACTGTGGAGGACTTCCACCATAAAAGAGCCCATGGAGATCACTGGTGTTAGTTATTAATATATGGACAAAACCCCAGTTATGTGATACCGCTATGCGGGTGTGTGTACTGTAATAAAACTGATTTTGGTGCGGTGTGGAGGTTATAAGGATTTTGTGTTGATTTTATGGATTTTATCACTTGGTTATACACGTGGACCCTCAAGGGGGTTGACATGTATGAACCATTATTAAATTTGATCAATTAAATCGTGAAATTCACAGCCTTATCTTCTAGAAAAGGAGGCAATAAATTTAAAAGATGTTTTGAGCTGAATGACTGATGTGCTAAAAACAATATATTGGGAATTTCAGAGGAAAAGAACTATAATAACATACAAACACCAGCACAGACTGGATTCTTGATGCAGAAATGTCATATGGATGTCAAAACATTAAAAATATAAATAAAAATATTATTTCTCTCAGACATAAGTTTACATACACCACAGCTAATTCAGTTTCCCCCAACTGCACAAATTCTGTTTAATGGAACAACGTGTGAAGCCATATGCACTCTGACCTCACACCCAAAAGGTCATGGGTTTAAGCCCCCTGTCCTTGTGCATATGGAGTTGCATCATGGAGGTCATCTAGTGTAAAACTTGTGCCAAATCAGGATGCAAATCCATATCCGATCCACTGCAGTGACCCAGAGTCAACAGAAGCAGCCAAAAGATGGCCAAAATGAAAGAAGCTGCCAAAATGAACAAGCAGGAATACATGGACGGAACTGATGATAGAACTGAAGGCATCAGATAGAAATGTGAGGTGATCCATCTTGAAGAGGGCGTTCCATCAACATGAAGTCTGCTCATCTGAACGTCTGTCCTCAATGATGGAGAGTCTGTTTAGTTCCAAACTTCTTATTTTAATAATAGACTGTACATTTGCTGGTGGTGTCATGAATCTGTTCCAGATGTCTCTGAAAGAGGAACCTGGTTTTTCTATAATTATGCTCCAGAAACCTTGAATCATTTAGATTCCCCAACTCTAAAATAACTAACATGATCTTTGGTATTTAAAAAAAAAAAAAAAAAAAGGATTTCCAATTAATCCTGAATAATGCAATTACTCATTAAGATAATTTTAAAAAACAATTCAGTTTCTGGAATCTTCCATGTGGTTTAAAGAGGCGTCAAAACAGCTTGTTCTATTTTTAATTATGTTTAAAGTCGGCGTTCTGATTCAACAATCGTTTAATAAAATGTAATTACGTGTCATAGCAGAAAACTGAAAGTCTTTCAGATAAAGTGTTTGTCAAGTTACGCTCACAAGGCCACATTTGTACATTAGCCATGCTAGTTAGACATTTAGCTCGCTAGCTGGGTAATTAGTGAACAGTTGTAGGAAACATTTCCACTCTTCACTCTGGGTACAAATCTGTTTTTGGAGCAGTCACCCCACACCGCAGTATTTGCATGACATGGCGAACTAGCAATAGCGACCTCCATTTTGGAACATTTGCTTCTGTTAGCCAGCTGAAAATAGCTTGTGAGCATATATAACCAAAATAGACATCTTGAAATACCAGACTGATGCCATTATAATTACAGACAGAACTGAATAAAGTCTGTCATTGCAGATTTACATCGAGACATTTAAATTGTACACAAGGACAAATTTCCCACAATCCCCTGCAGCATTCTGGCCTTGACACCTGTTTTTTTTTTTTTTTTGGTTTTTGTTACACCTGATATTTAGTTATGATTTGAATAAGAACAGAGAAATATTATGGAGAAAGAATGTTTTTTTGTGTGTGTGTCCTGTGTGTTTCTGCTTACAGCGCTCTGTGGCTTTGATATGCAAAACCCTTTAACCTGAAGATGAATAGCTCAACTTGAACTCAGTTCTTCATAACCAAGTCTGCGGGATTTTAGGTTTTATCCCTCCCGTTACTGCTCATTTCTTCAGCTTTTATCTGCATTTTGTGATCTTTTGTTGTTGAAATGGACATTTTTTCCTCCCTGTTTTTGTGGGTTCTGCGGTGCCCAACTGGAAGAGCACTCACTGAAATGCACACACTCAATGCATGTCCACCGCGCGACCTCTGCTGTCAATCAAGTGAACATTGGCTGCACCCCTCTTCAACACAACCCTGTTGGTCCTCTGTCCATCAGCCAGCTCCAATATATGCTTTTGCAGACTGAAACTTGAGTCAGAACTCTAAAATAATCCACCACTCAAAGTCTCTTCTTCCTTCCTCAGTGTGGTGATAACAGTCTCTGCATGAATAATATAATCTGTGACGCTCTCATGAACAGCTTTTTGAAGGGATGTCAGCAGGCTGATCACACGTGGCTTCACCTTACCAGCATCATGGTTTCTGAGAATCTGAAGAACATTCCTGCTGTTGTCCACTGCATCGCTCATCACAAGTGACAGACTTTTATCATCCAACACTTGGATCAGTTCAACAAACATCTCTTTATTTCTTTCAGAGTCTTCATCTCCACCCTTGTCACTTTCATCTGGCTCTTGCAGTTTGATCCTCTTTAGACCAAGCAGACGCAGGTATGTGAGAAAGTGAGTTTCCCATAACTCATAGTTTTTCTCATCTCCATCAAAACATATTCGGTTCCATCAGCTTCCACAATCCTTCCTGAGTCCATAACCTGTTGACGTTTCCGTCATAAAAGGGCTAGAATACTGTGTCTTAAACATCATGGAGGAACAAACTCACACAAATCCTTCGGTTTGTTTGACTAACAGGAAAACTGCTCACAGGAGCAAAGTCACTGTCATTTATTGATTATCTGCTGCATTCTGACTAAGACAACAGTGTGAAGAGCACATTGAAGAACCCAACAGTTCAACATATTTACATTACAGGATTGGTGGAGAGAATACAATACAGCTTTTTTTTTTCCCCTTTCTTTTTCTCGTCTCTGCGGGTCACTGTCCATACTCTAGTCCGGTAGGTGGCGATAATGCAACGAAAAGTTTGTCACTGTCATTAGACTCCAGCGAAGAAGAACTGTCTGTTGTCGTCCGAGGCTAAAGCTAGTTAGCTGGAGATGCTGGAAGCGCTTCTCTGAACAGATCAAACTTCACTCTGTGATCCTCGAATATGTTTTTGAAGAACTCCAGAAGCACGAAGGTCGACAGTAAAGCGGAAGAAGAAGAAAAGGTGAAGTTAGCGCGAAACGCCGGAACAGCTGGGAAGGTTGTTGAAACAGCGGCTAACTGCTGCTAATGCCGAGATATTTGCGTTGGAAGAAACAAACACATCACAGATCAGCAAGAAGAAACGAGTGGATTTAAAGAAGAGAAGAAGTAGATTGGCTGCTGCATTTTATTGTGGTAGGATTTTTCTGTGAGCTTCAGCTGTGTCTCTTCTCCTGAAATGTTCCTGTACTGTATGTACCTCTATCTCTGCCAGATCTATATCAGTGGGACACTCCCTGATGTTTGGCACAAGATCAAAGCTCAAAGAGTGATCAAAGAGTGTATTTCCTCGTCTCTGACACTGGGACCAAATCATTGTGAAATTATTAAATGCTTTGAGAGTGTATTTACTACAACATGACAAATTATTTTCATCTAGCATTAATTTTTCAATCTGACATGGTTTCTTCATACTTTGGTCCAAATATGTATCATAGTAAAGATCAGAATTGATCAATATGGGGTAAAAAAAATAGTGATACATTTTTTACCATATGGCACAGCCCAAACCGAGCCTTTCAGTTATTTTCAACAAACCTAGAAAATTAAATTCACACAACAAGTATGCAAATTTGACCACTGAGGCAACGGAACATATAAAATATGTCCAAATGAAAACTAATCACAAGTTTTCAGTAAAAAAATTTTTTAAATTTTGCAGCAACAAATTTATCAATTGTCCCATTACTTTGTCAAAAAAAGAGATCAATGTCTCATTGTCTGCTTTTCGCTTCCTGATTACTGACCGTGTTAGTTCAAAACACTTCATTTTATCTTAACACTGTCTTAGTTTTATTCAAATACACATCTTATGGACATTAATATCATCTCTCTCTCTCTAGCTCTCTCACTCTAACCATCTGGTTGCTGCAGGTACATAAGGAAAACATGCACGTCAGGTGATCTCTGGGATCAGGGTTGGTGTCTTCTGCTTTAGGATGTCTGTCCCAGCACAGGGACATTTTGGTTTTGTGTCACACTTGTGATTGCTCAGCCTGATCAGCAGAGCAGCAGCAGATGGTTAAATTGGCCTGTTTTTAGTCTTTCCTCCACTTGGTCATTGACTCTGTCATTGTTTTGTGTGTTTTAAAGTCTTTCTACAAATATGTCTGAAGTCCAGCAGCTGAGGGACATGTTGAAACTACAGCTAACACCTGCTGATGAATGAATGATTGCAGACCATGTAGAAGAAATGCGTCATTTAAACGAAGAGAACAAAAGAGCTAAAGGGTTGGATGCTGCTTTTTAATCCTCCAAATCTCTTCTACAGAACAGGTTTGTTCACTCAGCTTTGTTTGTGTTACTGATACTTTAGAACATCTTGTTGTAACGGTCAAATATTTTCCTCATCATGTATTTCTCCAGTGATTCTGTGAATACATGTAAAATTCCTCCATATTCTGTAAAATCTCTGAATAATTTGTTACTGAAGGAAAGTGACGTTACCACCCTTGATGTTTCGACTCCCTTTGTCCAAAATCAGCAGGGACTTTGAATTTAGAAATGAACAAAGGTATCTGAAAGGATTCTGGTGGCATTAATTTGTGTATTCTGGAATGTAGAGGTCTGGTTTATTTTGATCAAGCACATGGACAGATGAAGGATAATTATCTTTGCTCCCTGAATTTATTCATCACTGCAATATTAATTCAAATCAACATAACTTCAGTGAATAAAATCCACTATTATCTGGCTACGCTCACACTGACTGGCTGATTTCTGGTCTGATATTTTCACATATCAGACCGTTACCATGACAGTCGGTCCGGATCGTCTATTGCAAACCAGAAAGCTAAAAACAAGTCAGACATAAACATATTCCATAAATATCTAAACAGCATCAGACAAAAACACACAAACTGAAAGTTTAACCAGCTAACAACCGGACTGCGGATGTGAATCTCATCACTGACAATGATTCGATACGCATCTCGATACACTACCAGCGAAACGATACATCTTGCAATACATGATGATACAGATGTCACGATGCGATACGATTCACCCCTGTTCCAGATTCGATGTGATTTAATATATAATTGATGGAGATTCAATTCCTCATAATATGATAAAATGAAATTTGGTGCGATACGATGCGATTGACCCAAACTGACTCCAAATATGACTAACTCAAGTACTTTTATTTATTTTCAGAAATGCACGCCATTCTCAAAACGGTACATGAAGCGCTCTCCCTCCCTCCCTGTCTCTGTCTCGCTGTCTGTTTAGAATGCTGAAACAATAAACAAGGGAGGTTTAAGTACATTTGTGAGTACTGGCAATTTTTTGGGGGTGGAGGGGGAAGCATACAACAGACTCTGAACTTTAAGATCTGATGTTATGAGCCCTGACAAGGCAGCAGTGTGTCCCGCTGTACGTCTGATGTACCGTTTTATTTAAATGTTTTAGGTGTGTGAAAAACATCTTCCAAGTGTTTGCTGCTGTTAACGCGGGTCTCCATTTTGAAATAGATTTGTTGCGGTAGAAATGTGCTTTCAGGCAGTGATTCAGTGTGCCTCGGAAAAAATCGATGCAAATATGCAGCTACCGATGCATCGTGATTTCAGGCGACAGTTGAACCGATGCACACTGAATGAATCCATACACTCGCATCACGCACGTTTGTATTTAGATACCAATTCATATCGATTTATCTCCACATTCCTAAACTGGAGCAGTATATATATATATATATACACATATACACGAGGTCTATTAGAAAAGTATCCGACCTTATTATTTTTTTCAAAAACCATATGGATTTGAATCGTGTGATTACATCAGACATGCTTGAACCCTCGTGGGCATGCAAGAGTTTTTTTCACGCCTGTCGGTTACGTCATTCGCCTGTGGGCAGTCTTTGAGTGAGGAGTGGCCCACCCTCTCGTCGATTTTTTTCATTGTTTAGGAATGGCTCAGAGACTGCTGCTTTGTTTGATCAAAATTTTTTCAAAAACTATAAGGCACAACTGAGTGGACACCATTCGATAAATTCAGCTGGTTTTCGGTAAAAAATTTTAACGGCTGATGAGAGATTTTGGTCTGTAAGTGTCGCTTTAAGGACGGCCCACGGCGCCTGACGGCGATCTGCGCACCAAGGCGGCGGCGTCTCGCTGTTTCAAGCTGAAAACTTCCACATTTCAGGCTTTGTTCACCCAGGTCGTCGTCAGAGAACAGAGAAGTTTCAGAAGAGGTCGGCATGAGGAGTTTATGCGGACATTCCACTGTTAAAGGAGATTTTGTAATAAAAGAACGTGCGGGCAGATTCGCTTGTCAGGCTGGACCCGACCGCGGGGGTCGCGACAGGAAAAACGCCTCCATTGGAAACCTTAACGGACAAGTTGGAACATGCCCAGCTGTTAAACAATTTCTCAGATATTCACTTGTTGAAAGCCATCAAAAGCCGCCTGAATTTTACAAATGGTTTTCAACACGGAGGTGTTTTTCCTGTCGCGGCGCAGACGGATTTGCGTCGTCGTCACGGAACCGACTCGGCGAATTTGCCCGCACGTTCTTTCATTACAAAATCTCCTTTAACAGTGGAATGTCCGCATAAACTCCTCATGCCGACTTCTTCTGAAACTTCTCTGTTCTCTGACGACGTCCTGGGTGAACAGAGCCTTAAATTAGGAAGTTTTCAGCTCGAAACAGCCAGACGGATGCCACCTCCGACCGCGCCGCGCCGATCCGCTTTGTGAGCTGTCCTTAAAGCGAAAGAAACTCCACAATCTCTCATCAGCCGTTAAACTTTTCACCGAGAACCAGCTGAATTTCTCGAATAGTGTACACTCGGATATCCCTCACAGGTCCTGAAAAAATTTTGATAAAGCAACGCGCGCCGTCTCCAGTAGCGTCTCAGACAAAGGATTTCAGCTGAGAGGGCTGGACCAGTGCTCACTCAAAGCCTGCCCAGAGGCGGATGATGTCACCGACATGCGTGAAAAAACTCACGCATGTGCACGAGGGTTCAAGCATGTCTGGTGTAATCGCACGTGATTCAAATCCATATAGTTTTTTTTTTTTAGAAAACTGCTGGTTAGTTTTCTAATAAACCTCGTGTATGTGTATGTATGTATATATATATATATATGTATGTATATATATATATATGTATGTATATATATATATATGTATGTATATATATATATATGTATGTATATATATATATATGTATGTATATATATATATGTATGTATATATATATATGTATGTATGTATATATATATATATATGTATATATATATATATACATATATATATATATATATATATATACATATATATATATATATATATATGTATATATATATATATGTATATATATATATATATATGTATGACAGCCATATAATAAGTGAATATTAAATTCCCTTGCTCGGTTAATAATCATTTATTATTTTCAGACTCACTTTTATTGTCACTCGACCTTTACTCCAGGTCTTGGTGTCGTTAACTGGGACAATTTTTTTTAACCTAACCTACTGTATAAACTTTTGCAATATAAACTTTTGCAGTGTACAATCTGCGCACCCCTGTGGCCATAGAATATATATACAAGGCACAGGATCGGCAGCAGCAGCAGCGTTAGAGTATTAAGAAGGTGACTGTGCATCTAGTGCAATGTTCACAGTTTGGTGGTGGATGTTGCACTGTTCAACAGTCTGACAGCTTTCGGGTAGAAGCTGTTTTTGCCCGGATGCTGCACAGCCTCCTTCCAGAGGGAGGGGGTGTGAACACACTGTGCGCTGGGTGGGTGGAGTCTCAGAGGATGCAGGTGGCATTGTCTCTACATCTGGAGATGTAGATGTCCCCAATGGGTGGTAAGCTGCATCCGATGGTCCTCTGTGCAGACCTCACCACCTGCTGCAGCACTTTCTTCTCCGCTACCGTGCAGCCACCATACCACACGGAGGCAGCAGGACAGGACAATCTCCACTGCACAGCTGTAGAAGGCCCTGAGGACTTCGATGTTCAGTCCGGCCCTTCCCAGTTTCCTCAAAAAATAGAGATATTGGTGGGCTTTTTTGATGACAGCCATGGTGTTGGTGTGCCAGATGAGTGTTGGAGAGGTGGACTCCAAGATACCCGATGGAGGAGACGATCTCCACTGCTGCTCCGTTGATGTAGAGGGGGGAGGGGATGGTGGGGGCTGACCTACGGAAGTCAACAACTATCTCTTTGGTCTTCTGGGTGTTGAGGATAAGGTTGTTGTCTCCGCACCACCGTGTCAGGTTCTCCACTTCTCGCCTGTACGCTGTCTCATCCCCTTGGCTAATGAGCCCGATCAGTGCAGTATCATCTGCAAACTTAACAACAAGCTTATTCTTGTTCTGGGCTCTGCAGTCGAAGGTCATCAATGTGTACAGCAGTGGACTGAGCACACAACCCTGGGGTGAGCCAGTGTTCAGGAAGATTGTGGAGGATGAGGTGGTATTGATCCTGACACTCTGTGGCCTCCCAGTCAGGAAGTCCAGGATTCAGTTGCACAGTGCTGAGGGGGTTCCTAGTTCAGCCAGCTCAGAAACCAGTTTCTGCGGGATGATGGTGTTGAACGCAGAAGTGAAGTCCAGGAACAGCAGCCTTGGATAGGAGTCCTTGTTCTCTGTGTGGGAGAGGGCCTGATGCACCACGGTGGAGATGGCATCAGCTGTGGACCGGTTTTGCCTGTACGCATACTGGTGCTCATCTGCAGTCACATCGATGGTCTGCTTCAGGTGCCTCATCACCAGCCTCTCAAAGCACTTTGTGGTGATGGGGGTGAGTGCAACTGGCCTGTAGTCGTTGAGGCAGGATGGTGCAGAGGTCTTTGGCACAGGGATTATCCTTGATGTCTTGAGGCATGGCGGAACTCTGGCTTGGGACAGAGAGGTGTTGAATATGTCTGCCAGAACCTCAGACAGCTGGTGTGCACAGTCTTTATGGACCCTCCCTGGTATTCCGTCAGGGCCCGGGGCCTTTCGGGGGTTGATCCTCTGCAGCACGTTCCTCACCTCAGCTGTAGTGATGTTGCTGACTGGGGGGTCTTTGGGGGAGGGAGGGACTCGGGAGGGAGGGGTGGTGTTGGACGCCTCAAAACACACATAAAAGGCATTCAGAGTGTCCGGGAGCGCTGCACTAAATATAAGTAAATAAAAGTGACAAACATAAGAGAGATATGCTGATATCTGCTGATATTGCTTGCAGACAAAGTGATTAACAAACAAACATTCTAATTAATTTTCACAGGTAAATAAATCATTAATCAGTAAAACATTAACTACATTCCCTAAAAAGTGAACATATTTAAAACTTAATTTTTCCTGATGCACAAATTTTCAGACTGTTGTTGTGCTGCACAGTTGTGAGGTCCAATCCAGCACATTAGCTCATGGCAGAAGGTTAATAAAGGTCAAAGGTCTGAGGAAGCAGCATCAGCAGCTCACGATCTACAGGTCCTGGAAGGAACCTTCAGAACCTGGAACAGTGTCTGTGAACAGCTCGAAGGAATAAGACAAAGACGAGAACACGTGAGCAACAATGACATGATGAGCACAGTAACAGTGTCTCACAGAAGGACAGAATTCCTGAGACCCAGAGCTCATTGCTGACAGAAATATGTTGTATTCTCACAAATTAAAGCAGGACACAAGGGGGCAGCAAAGAGCTGAGACTGGATCTGAAAAGTTTCTGGAGCCCACCCAAACCTTCATCACTATTTTGAACAACACACAAGACTAAAATTCCCACATTTTCTATTAAAATGTGAGACATAAATGAAGAATAATGCATATTTTAAAACCCATGGCTTTGTTTTATTATTTCTGAATAGGTTTTTCAAAAAAAAAAAAATCTAATATTTTGTGTAATTTACAAACTTTACCAGATTAAAAATCAAACATTTTTATTTTATTTTGTAATTTCTCATAGAGTATCTGCAGTAGATTCATGGCCCACACTTTGGGTATCACTGCCATAATATTTTTAGAGTTCCTGCAGATCCTTAGTCTCAAAAGGTGTTATATTTGTTTTTCTAAAAATAAGACCTGAATTTGTATTAAAATGCCTTAAATCAGTCTTTGAAAACCAGGATCTTCTAACATTGTAATTCAGTATATCAAAGTGTGTGTGTGTGTGTGTGTGAGTGATCATTGTAAAGTGTTTTGAGCATGAACGCATTATGTACAGGTGCATCTAAAAAAAATTTTATATCCTGAAAAGTTCAATTTTATTTGTCAAATATTTCAGAGTGTGAAAATTTTACATATTCTAGTTTCACTACATAGACATTAAAATGTTTCAAGAATTATTTTTTTATTTAAATTTTGAGCTCAGCTTCAGCTCCAAATAATAGAAAATATCTCAAAATATGAGAATTTTTCAGAAGATCAGTTAAGAAAAGGATTTAAATATCTAATATCTGTAAAGTATCATCATTCATACACTCAGTATTTGAGTGGCTCCTTTTTGAGGGATTTCCTGCATCAGTGTGGTGTGGAGGTGATCAGCCTCTGGCACTGCTGAAGTGTTCTGGACATCCAGGTTGCTTTGACAGCAGCCTTCAGCTCATCTGGATTGTTGGTTCTGGTGTCTCTTATGTTCCTCTTGACAATACCCCTTAAAGAATCTCTGAGGGATTGTCTGTGGGATCAATTAATTACAGTAACACTATGGTCAGCAAACCAGGTTCTAGTAGTTTTTCCACTGTGGGCAGATGCCAAGTCCTGCTGGAAGAAGAAATCGGCATCTCCATAAAGCTTGTCAGCAGATGGAAACATGAAGTTCTCTAAAATGTCCTGGTTGAGGGCTGGTTGACGTTGAACTTGATAAAACACAGTGGACCAACACCAGCAGAGGACATGGTGTCCTAAATCATAACTGACAGTGTGGAAACTTCAAGCAGCTTGGATTTTGTGTCTCTCCAGACTCCAGGACCTTGATTTCTAAATTAAATGTAAAATTTACTTTTATCTGAAAGAGGACTTTGAATTACTGAGCAACAGTCCAGTTCTTTTTCTCCTGACCCCGGATAAGACACTTCTGACAGTCTGTGGTTTAGGAGTGAGTTGGCACCAGGAATACAACACATATAGTCCGTTTCCTGGATACGCCTGTGTGTGGTGACTCTTGATGTGACGACTCCAGCCTCAGTCCGCTCCTGAAGCTCCCTGAAATTCTTGAATCGGATTTGCCTTATAATCTTCTCATGGCTGCAGTCGTCCCTGTTGCTTGTGCATCGTTTCTGACCACACGTTTCCTCTCCAGTCAAGTTTCCATGAATATTCTTTGATCCTGAACTCTGAACAGCCAGATCTTTCAGCAGTGAAAGATTCATGATATTCATATGGCATAAATAGTGGCTTGGAATAAAATATTCTAATATTTTGAGATAAACAGTTTCAATTTTTTTTTATAACTGTAGGCCATAATTATCAAAATTAAATAAAAAAAGATTTAAACATTTAAGTTTTTAGGCAGTGTAACTAGAAGAAGGAAATCACTTAGCACATCCCTTGGCGACAGGTGTGTATACATTATTGTATTATGCATGAGTTTTATGGATATGGATGTGTATATTGTGAAAGGGTTTTTATGATTTTTCTATGACAACATCCTGTGACATAATCAGCCACACCCTATTTAAGATGGCTTTTCATTCATAGAAATTATTTGTCTGAAGATGGCCACTGGCTGAAACGTTGCTTGATTAAATTCACCTTTGTGTTGCAAATGAGGCAGTGTGAGAGTTTTTTTTTTTTGTGTGTGTGTGTGTGTGTTCTTGTTCAGCAGCCTATGTGCCCTCTCTTATGCACCTGTCACCAAGGGATGTGCGAAGTGATTTCCTTCTTCACGTTTTTGGCATCCCAGTGCTTTTGACTTCTGCACTCTCTTCCTTGCACACGTGGATCACTTCATAGATAATGACTTCTTTCCAGGAAATCAACTCTATCACGCACAATTGCGCAGAGACTTTTGAATTTTCTAACGAGGATGCACAGAAGATTCTTTTTCTTGCAGTGGATCTTGGTGTGTCAGAATCATGTGATGATTTAAAAATAAAACTAGAAAGACTTTATCTAAAAGAAGCTCACCTTGTTATGCATGGCTTGACATTAAGTGAATATTGGCACAACAAAAAGATTCCTCGAGGCTTACGCATTCAGAAGGCACCTACTATTGGCAAATTTGATAACTTTCTAAAAAAATGGAGTGAAATATTGAATAAATGTATCAAGTAGACTTTATTAGCCCCCCAGGGGCAATTCGTTGTGCAGCCAGCAGTAGAACACATTCGAACATACATAGACATAACATGATCTAAAATATAGCATAAAAACTCACCATGAAAACTCACCACACAGTAAACATAATAACTCAATAATAAGAAAACCTAGTTAAAAACCACTCGTGATAGTGTTTAAAACTCTAATAACAATAGGAACAAAGGAGTTCTTATACCTATTGGTCTTACATTTCTTAGACATAAATCTACGACCAGATGGAAGCATTGCAAACTCAGGATACAGGGGGTGACTGGAATCGTCCATGATCAACCTCGCTTTCTTAATTGATCTGTTTTTATATATAGATGGCAGGTTGTTTAAGGAAACGCCAGCAATCTTGTTGCACTCATTTACAATATGATCCAGACGGTTTTTGTTTTTCAAATTTAAAAACCCATACCAACAGATAAAAGAAAAGGTAAGAACAGATTCAATAAAACAGGAATAAAACATCTTCATAAAAGTACTGTCCACATTAAAATGCCTGAGTTTACGGTAAAAATGCATGCGCTGGTGAGCTTTCTTACATACTCGTACCTGGTCAATCTGGTGCTCAGAGGTTAATCCACTGTCAATAAAGGTTCCAAGGTACTTATAGTTCTGTACAACTTCCACAGCCAGTCCATTAATAACTACAGGAGAAATGTCATCCTGCTTTTTCCTAAAATCAATTAACATCTCTTTAGTTTTGTTCACGTTGATATCTAAAAAGGATGACTTACACCAGCTGATAAAATCTGACACCACAGGGCCATGGTCATGATCATCTGAAAAGAGACACAATGACAGAATAGGCCTATAATCATTTAGCTGCTTAGGTACACTGATTTTTGGCACAGGAACAATTATTGAGTCTTTCCATAAACTGGGGACCTTGTGGAGACAATGCTCTCTCGATCTGATGTTACTGATTATTAATCAAGTGTCCATTGAAGCAAAAACAGTGAAAATCGAGATTGAGTCTCAGGAAAAAAAATTCTGAGAAGTTTCACTCCTCGTATCCAGCCATCGACAGCTCTATTAAAGACACTGTCATGAAATATAAAGAAAAACTTTTGAGTATAAAACTAAAAAAATATAAACGAGACAGTGAGGACTATGTGCACAATAAAGTCTACCACTGAGACCGCCAGGAACAAGAGGAAATGCCTCAGCAGACTCTGACCCAGCGGCCTTTATGCACAAAGAGCATTGTGGGAATTATGATTCCAGCTTGGATAGTGATTTCACCTTTGATAGTGACTCCGTCAACCCTATTGTCAAGTCCTCGGCTTCTTTTTTTTAATCGCAACGCAAGAAGCGGCCACAACGAGGAAAAGGAAAACCCAGAGGGGGAGGCGCTCAACCGCCAGAGGCACGGCGGCCATAGACGCGCGGGTACCGACCACAGACACTGTAATCAATATCTCTTCCAAATTACTGTTGGATAGTCAGATGTCTCTACTTCATAAGGATTTATCATTTGTTCCACACAGTCCTGTCAATGCATTTGGTTTAAAGGTGGACCTTTTTAAATGCTTTCCAAGGGTTCTCAATCCAGTCCTCAAGTGACCCCCGAACCTGCACATTTTCCATCTCTCCCTGCTCTGCCACAAGCTGATTTGCTAATTCAGGCGTCTGTGAGGAGTTGATTGGCTGTGCACCTGAATTAGCAAATCAGCTTGTGGCAGAGCAGGGAGAGATGGAAAATGTGCAGGTTCGGGGGTCCTTGAGGACTGGATTGAGAACATCAGTAGCGCAGCCATTGTTTAAAGGTTAAAGTACTTTCTGCCCTAATACATCCAATGCTTCCATTAACGTTTTGTAGGCTGGTTGAACAGGACATTAAAAAATGTGTGGACAAGCCTTACAAATATAATCAAAATCTGTCCAAAGAAGAAAAGCTTGCCCTGATGTCTTTATCATTCATTAATGAATGATAGACATGTTGTTCATCCATCCATCCATCCAATTTCTTCCACTTCATCCGACATTGTGTCGCAGGGGCAGCAGCTCAAGCAAAGCCGCCCAGACCTCCCGATCCACACACACCTCCCCCAGCTCCTCCGGGGGAACCCCAAGGCGTTCCCAAGCCAGCTGCGAGACGTAGTCCCTCCAGCGTGTCCTGGGTCTTCCCCGGGGCCTCCTCCTGATGGGACGTGCTCGGAACACCTCTCCAGCGAGGTGTCCAGCGGGCATCCAAAAAAGATGCCCAAGCCACCTCAGCTGGCTCCTTTCCACGTGGAGGAGCAGTGGTTCGACTCCGAGCTCCTCCCGAGTGACCGAGCTCCTCACCCTATCTCTAAGGGAGCGCCCAGCCACCCTGCGGAGGAAACTCATCTTGGCCGCTTGTACTCGCGATCTTGTTCTTTCAGTTACGAGCCAAATCTCATGACCATAGGTGAGGGTCGGAACGTAGATCGATCAGTAAATCGAGAGCTTTGCCCCCCTGCTCAGCTCTCTCTTCACCACGACGGTCTGATACAGCAACCACATCACTGCAGACGCTGCACCGATCTGTCTGTCGATCTCACACTCCATCTGTCCCTCTCTTGTGAACAAGACCCTGAGATACTTAAACTCCTCCACTTGAGGCAAGGACACTCCACCGACATGAAGAGGGCAAAGCACCTTTTTCCGGTCGAGAACCATGGCCTTGGATTTGGAGGTGCTGATTTTCATCCCGGATGCTTCACAATCGGCTGCAAACCGCTCCAGTGCATGCTGAAGGTTCTGATTTGACAAGCCAACAGAATCACATCGTCCGCAAACAGCAGAGATGAGATTCTTTGGTTCCCGGACCCCCTCTACACCCTGACTGTGCCTAGAAATTCTGTCCATAAAGGTAATGAACAGAACCGGTGAGAAAGGGCAGCCCTGGCGGAGGCCAACTTGCACTGGAAACAGGCTTGACTTACTACCGGCAATGCGGACCAAGCTCCTGCTGCGGTTGTACAGGGACCAGATAGCCCTTAGCAAAGGACCCCGGACCCCATACTCCCGGAGCACTCCCCACAGGGTGCCTCGAGGGGCACAGTTGAACGGCTTCTCCAGATCCTCGAAACACATGTGGACTGGTTGGGCGAACTCCCATGAACCCTCGAGCACCCGATGGAGGGTGTAGAGCTGGTCCAGCTCCAGCTCTAATTTGTGTTCAATCAGGAAAAAATCTGTTTATGCGTAATATTCTTAAATGGTTCAGATATATTGATGATATTTTTTGTCTTTAACGGCAGCCCACAAGAGGTCAATGAATGTTAATTTGTTGAACAGCTTTGAATCAAGTTTATTTTTTACACCACAATACAGTATTGAACGAGTCAGTTTTTTGGATATGCTGGTTATGAAAGCTAATGGTACTATCATTACTTCTTTATATAGGAAGGAGACTGATAGAAATACTTTGCTATTAGCTTGTAGTTTTCACCCTACATCGCTCAAAAAGGGTCTCCCCATTAGCCATTTTTACAGAGTTAGGCGCATTTGCCACTCTGATGAAAATTTTATCGAACAGGCAGGGGAAATGAAAAAAGATTCACAGAAAGGGGTTACCCATCCATTTGGGTTGAGAAGGCATATGATCTGGCTTTGAAAAAAACAAATTCAGAACTGTTAAAAAAGACTGTTAAACAGAAAAGGGAATTCTCTGTCACCTGCATTACACAGTATTCTCCTCACTCTGCTACCATCAAGACCATTTTCAAAAAACACTGGCACATCTTGACATCTGAGTTTTCTACATTTTGAGACACCCTCCCCTTTTGTCAGTAGGAGGGGCAGGAATCTTAGAGACTACCTTGTTCGTGTCAATGTTACCCCCAAAGTCACATCTATTCAGTCTTTACTGGCACCTATTCCCAATGGAAATTACCGGTGCAGGAATTGTGCACAATGTAATAATACTTATAAAACTACTTTTTTCCAGCACCCCCACAGCAGTAAAAACATATCTATTCGGAATGTAATAACTTGCGCATCCACACGTGATCTACCTGTTGCGCTGTCCTTGTGGTTTAGCATATGTGGGCAAGACTATAAGACAGTTAAACCAAAGAATAAATGAACACAAAAGCTCAATCTGCAGAAATGACAGGGATCATCCAGTAGCTGTTCATTTCAATGACGCACATCACAATGTAAGCACTCTTCATTTTTGTGGCATTGAACAGGTCCTTCCTCCCCTTAGAGGGGGATAAATTTTTGAAAAAAAAGAGAGGCCTACTGGATTGAAACATTACAAACTTTGGCACCAACGGGGCTTAATGATGAATTGATTCTGAACATTTTTCTATGACATTTTTCTATTACAGACCTATAGTAGATGCTCCATTTCCTCTGCCGAAGTTTATTTATAGGTATGCTTATATTGAGGCAGGTCTCTTGGTGTGTGTGTATATATATATATTAACATTCCCGTCTGTTAAAATGCACAGGAATGCACCAAATTGCACCATTTCCATCTGTTAAAATGCACAGGAATGCACCAATGTTTCCAAAATATTAAAATTAGTATTATTTGCAGATGACACAAGCATTTTTTGTTCAGGGGGGGATTTGCAGGAGTTACTGAGGAGGATCAGTATAGAAATGGGAAAATTGAAAATATGGTTTGACAGAAACAAATTATCATTAAACTTAAGTAAAACAAAATACATGTTATTTGGCTATTGTAATACAGACATACAGGTTCAGTTACAAGTCGAGGGGGTAGATATTGAAAGGGTACATGAAAATAAGTTTCTGGGGGTGATAATAGATGATAAGATAAACTGGAAGACTCATATAAAACATATACAAAGTAAACTGTCAAGAAGCATTTCAGTTCTAAACAAAGCGAAACATATTCTGGACCACAACTCACTCCGCATTCTTTACTGCTCACTGGTTTTACCATATTTACAGTACTGTGCAGAGGTATGGGGTAATACTTATAAAGGTACAACACAATCACTATCAGTAATGCAGAAAAGAGCTATAAGAATTATTCATAATACTGGCTATAGAGATCATACAAATCCACTATTTTTACAATCCAAATTCTTAAAATTCACAGACTTGGTTCATTTTCAAACAGTACAAATTGTGTATAAAGCAATAAACAATTTACTTCCAGCAAATATTAAAAATATGTTTTTTAACAGATCAGGGGATTACAGTCTGAGGGGGAAATTTAATTTAAAGCATCAGTGGGCACGAACAACATTAAAAGGTTTCTGTATTTCTGTCTGTGGGGTGAGGATGTGGAACAGATTGGGAGTGGGGCTCAAGCAATGTCCAAGCATGAACCAGTTCAAACAGCGGTACAAAAATATGTTTTTTTCTGGGTATAGGGAGGAGGAAGGGTAATGAGGGTTAGGGTGTTTTTGTTTTTTCCTTCGGCTTGTAAATATATAGTATTTTGTATGTAAGTAGGTATGTGAAGGTGTATATTTATGTTTGTGTATATATGTGTATATATGTATATGTGTATGTATGTTGATGTGTGTATGTATATATATATGTGTATGTATATGTATATATATATATATATATATATATATATATATATATATATATATATATATATTGATATCGATTTAGGTGTGTAGGAATCTATGTGTATATGTGGCAAAGGGTATTACTGGTTGTGGGGAAGAAGGGGTAGGGATAAATAAGCTGATGCTTCACCCTACCCCTTTTCGGACATGTTGGGTACACAGTAGGAACTTTTTTGTTGTTGTCTTTACTGATCTATCTTGTAATTGTTGTTGTATCAAATGTTCGAAATAAACAGTTTTCATTCATTCATTCATTCATTCATTCATTCATTCATTCAAATGTTTCTAGAAAATGGTGCAGTTTGGTCCCCCAGACCCCCCAACTCAATATAGCTAGCTTTCAAGCTCACCTCTCTTTTCAAAGAATTTGGTTAGCAGCTGCTCATTTTTTTTTTTTTTTCCTGTCCTTTTTTCTCTTCTTTTTTGAAATCCAGACTTTGATTTTTTAGGAATGACACATTTTATTTCAGCCTAAACACTAGGGCTGCAACTAACGATTATTTTACTAATCACTTCATCGGTCGATTATTTTTTCGATTAATCGTTTTTTTTTGTTGTTTTTTTTTTGTTTTTTTTTACTTACATGTGAGGTTTGCCATTATTTCTTTAAGTGAGTTATTATTAAAAGGCCTTTGTCACACAACATCAACGTTTGACCTTGTAACAAAGTTGTATTAGATTCTTGTCAAAAACATACCTGGAGCAGTGTTTTGTTTTATTTTGCACATACATACATCACCAACACGCCACAAAGAAATTTCCATCAGGTTTAGATGCCTACAGCAACTATCTCAACCACTGACAACATATTATAGCAAGAGTCCATGAAAGTATTTTAAAGGCCTGACGAAAGTGTAATATGTTATATTTAATAAGATATGAAAAAAGACACAAATGTGCAGTTTACTGCATTTTATTTTTTTCTTGCATAAAAACACAGCTTAGATGTGGTTTGACCGAAACAAATTGTCATTAAACTTAATAAAACAGAGATGGAGTGGAGGTTTAAGAGTCATCGGACCACATGATATTCTCCCAATCCTCTTCTGGATCATCCATATGCTCTCTGGCAAACTTCAGACAGGCCTGGACATGTACTGGCTTAAGCAGAGGGACATGCCTGGCACTGGAGGATTTGAGTCCCTCTCTGTGTAGTGTGTAGCCTTTGTTACTTTGGTCCCAGCTCTCTGCAGGCCATTCATCAGGTCCCTCCGTGTAGTTCTGGGATTTTTGCTCACCTTTCTCATGATCATTTTGACTCCATGGGATGACATCTTGCGTGGAGCCCCAGATCGTGGGAAATTATCAATGGTCTTGTATGTCTTCCATTTTCTTACAGCTGCTCCCACAGTTGATTTATTCACACCAACCTACTTGACTATTGTAGATTCACTCTTCCCAGCCTGGTGCACATCTACAATTTTCTTCCTGGTGTCCTTCAACAGCTCTTTGGTCTTGGCCATGGTTGAGTTTGGAGTCTGACTGTTTGAGGCTGTGGACAGGTGTCTTTTATACGAGTTCCAACAGGTGCCATTAATACAGGTTACAGGTGGAGGACAGAAGAGCTTCTTAAAGAAGAAGTTTTTTTTTTCTTATTTTGTCTCTCATAGTTGAAGGGTACCTATAATGAAAATTACAGACCTCTCTCATCTTTTTAAGTAGGGGAACTTGCACAATCAAGAGCTGACTAAATACTTTTTTACCCCACTGTAGATGCTCATCATCTTCTTTGCAACTTTTGCATTTCTGAGAATCAGCTTTTATCCAGCTGCTGGTAAAAGTTGACCAGAGAAACCTGCTGGTGTTGGCTGTTCCACTCGTTGCCATGCTGCAGTTCAATGAGCTGCAGCTGAAGTGGGGCAACATCAGAGCCAAAATAGAAGAGCAACATGTCCTTTTTTGCAGCTGCAAAATTCTGAAAGCGTTTGTTAAACTCAGCTGTAAGAGATGCATCAGTTGTTGTAAACCTCTGTTTGTGCTCTGATACTGTATGTGCAAAACTGTCCATGACTTCATGCAAAGATGGGATACGTGTGGTGCTGGACTCCATCTGTGACAAGTGTCTTTGGAAAAGTTGCAGCTTTGTTCCAAACATCTTGCCGTGTGCATGTCGCTGCTCACCACAGCGTCTTTACCATAGAAGCTAACGTTTAGCCCATTCAGACACTTTGTTGTGTCTGCGTGTCAAATTTATTTATTTTGTTTGTTCTTTGAGCACCAAAAAATGTGACATTCCCCCGTGAGAGAGAAAATTTGTTACAGTGCAGACCGCCGACTGAGCCAGCTTATGTCATTGTGATAAATCTCTTTATTATATGGCTGTGACGCTACGCGCACTCTGATTGGTTGATTAGTGGTCGAATATTTTCCCATATCTGGACCGGTTATCATGACAATCTGTTCGCTATGCGTATTTTCGTTACAAACCAGGAAGCTAAAAACACAATTACTTATATCTTCAAACACTTTTCCGTTCCATTGACCACCTCTGACTGGGGGATCCCAAGGTGTTCCCAGGCCAGTGTGGAGGTATAATCTCTCCACCTAGTCCTGGGTCTTCCCCGGGGTCTCCTCCCAGATGGACGTGCCTGGAACACCTCCCTAGGGAGGCGCCCAGGAGGCATCCTTCCCAGATGCCTGAACCACCTCAGCTGGCTGCTTTCAACGCGAAGGAGCAGCGACTCTATTCCAAGCTCCCCACGGATGACTAAACTTCTCACCCTATCTCTAAGGGAGACACCAGCCACCCTCCTGAGGAAACCCATTTCGGCCCATATACAGGGATTTCACCTCTATATATATCTTTAATTTATAGTCTTTTTTTTTTAAATAATACACCACATACTTAGAGCCAACCCTCATGACCATAGGTGAGAGTAAGAATGAAGATTGACCAGTAGATCGAGAGCTTCGCCTTTTGGCTCAGCTCCCTTTTCGTCACAACAGTACAGTAGAGCGAATGCAACACCGCCCCTGCTGCGCCGATTCTCCAGCCAATCTCACGCTTCATGCTTCATCATCCCCTCACTCGTGAACAAGACACCGAGTTACTTGAACTCCTTCACTTGGGGCAAGGCTGTATTCCCTACCCGGAGTAGGCAATCCATCAGTTTCCTGCTGAGAACCATAGCCTCAGATTTAGAGGTGCTGATCCTCATCCCAGCCACTTCACACTCGGCTGCGAACTGATCCAGTGAGTGTTGGAGGTCACCGGCCAATGAAGCCAACAGGACAACATCATCTGCAAAAAACAGTGATAAGACACTGAGCCCACCAAATCGGAAACCCTCTTACCCCCCTACTACGCCTTGATATCCTGTCCATGAATATCACAAACAGGATTGGTGACAAGGCGAAGGCCATCCTCCACCGGAAACAAGTCCAATTTACTGCCGAGCACCCGAACACAGCTCTTGCTTTGTGAGTACAGAGATTGGATGGCCCTGAGAAGGGACCCACTCACTCTATACTCCCACAGCACTTCCCACAGTATCTCCCGGTGTACCTGATCATACGCCTTCTCCAAGTCCACAAAACACAGGTAGACTGGGTGGGCATACTCCCAGGCACCCTCCAGGATCCTTGTGAGAGTAAAGAGCTGGTCGGTTGTTCCACGACCAGGACGGAACCCACATTGTTCCTCTTCAATCAGAGGTTCGACTTTCAGCTGAATCCTCCTTTCCAGCACCCTGGAGTAGACTTTACCAGGGAGGCTGAGTAGTGTGATGCCCCTGTAGTTGGCACACACTCTCCGGTCCCCCTTTTTAAATATGGGGACCACCACCCCAGTTTGCCACTCCTTAGGCACTGTCCCAGACCTCACCGCAATGTTGAAGAGACATCTCATCCAATACAATCCCACCACACCCAGAGCCTTCAGCATTTCTGGACAGATCTCATTGATGATGAGTGGCCTTGTCACAGTGGAGTTGTTTGACTACTTCAGTGACTTCCACCAGAGAAATTAATGAAAATCCTCCATCAGCTTCCAGCTCTGCCCTACTATAGAGGGCGCTCCGGTCTGATGCAGGAGTTACTCAAAGTGTCCTTCCAGCACTGGATTATGTCCTCTGTTGAGGTCAGCAGAGTCCTGTCCTTACTGTACACTGCTTGGATGCTTCCCTGTTTTCCCCTCCTGAGGTGCCTCACGGTCCGCGAGAAGCACCTTGGTGGCGACTGAAAGTCCTTCTCCATGGTTGCTCCGAACTCCTGACACACCCGCTACTTTGCCTCTGCCACAGCAGAGGCTGCTGCCCTTTGGGCCTGTTGGTACCTTGCAAATGCCTCTGGAGTCCTCTGAGATAACATATCCCAGAAGGACTCCTTCTTAAGTCGGACGGCTTCCCTGATCACCGGTGTCTACCACGGTGTTCAAGGGTTGCCACACCTTGAGGCACCTATGACCTTCAGGCCACTGCTCCCCACTGCAGCTTCAGCAATGGAAGCTTTGAATATTGCCCATTCTGGTTCAATGCCCCCAACCTCCAAAGGGATGTTAGAGAAGTTCTGCTGGAGCTGTGAGTTGAAGATTTGTCGGACAGTGGGCTCCTGCAGACGTTCCCAGTTCACCTGCACTATCTGTTTGGGTTTACCAGGTCTGTCCAAAGTCCCTCCCCACCCTCTGATCCAACTCACCACCAGATGATGATCAGCTGAAAGCTCTGCCCCTCTCTTCACCTGCATGTCCAGAACATGTTGCCTCACATCAAATGATACGATCACAAAATCGATCATCAATCTTCGTCCTAGGGTGCGCTGGTACCATGTACACTTATGAGCATCCTTAGGTTCGAACACAGTGTTTGTTATGGACAGTCTGTGACTAGCACATAATTCTAATAACAAATGACCATTCGGGTTGAGATCAGGGAGGCCATTCCTCCGAATTCTACCTCTCCAGGTGTCTCTGTCATTGCCCACATGTGCGTTGAAGTCCCCCAGCAGAACAATGGAGTCCTCCACTGGAATCCCTTACAGGACTTCATTCAGGGACTCCAAGAAGGCTGAATACTCCAAAATGCTGTTTGGTGCATACGCACAAACAACAGTCAGTTTCTCTCCCTATCAGGAGCACAAAGGCTCCAGACAACACAGCTCTCAGGTTCATAGCGGCACACAAACCTCTCCACCACGATAAGGTGATGGTTCCTGGAGAGGTAGAAGGAAAAAAAAAAAACATAAGACACAAACATACTCCATAAATATCTAAACAGCATCGGAAAAACACACAGAATGAAATCTTACCAGCTAACAACCGAACAATCTGTTAGCAAGTTCTTCATGGAGGTGAGGAAAGCAAACAGGTTTGACTATGAGCTGTCAGGAGCTTTCATATTCGGGCGATGCTGTAAGCTTGCGTGTTTTTATATATATATATATATATATATATATATATATATATATATATACATGACATATTGCATTGAGTCATGGGGAAATACTTATAAATCAAACACCAATCAAATATTCCTTCTACAAAAACGAGCCATACGTATCATCTGCAGCAAACATTACCGTGAACCAACTCATTCCTTATTCATTTCTTTGAACGTAATAAAATTTAGAGATATGGTGGAGTATATTACACTATAGATTTTGTTTAAAGCAAAAAACCAAGCCTTGCTGAGACATGTCCAGAGGGTGTTCGAAATGAGGGATTCTGAGTATAGTTTACGAGGCTGTGTATTATTCAAGAAACCTTTAATTCGCACTAATGTAAAAGGTTTTTGTGTATCCGTGACGGGGGTGAAGATGTGGAATGAGTCTCCTATTGAGATCAAAACGTGTGGTATTCTGGCATGTTTTAAGCGACTCTGCAAGAAAGTAATGTATCTAAATATTGTAGTGAGATCATTGTGAAGTGACTGTATGTGTGTGTGTGTGTGTGTGTGTGTGTGTGTGTATATATATATATATATATATATATATATATATATAGAGATAGATAGAGATAGATAGATAGATAGATGGGTGTGTGTGTGTATATATATATATATAATATGCATACGTGTGTGTATGTGTATATATATGTGTGTGTCTGGGTGTATCTATGAATTTAATTAGTAGTGAGTGTATTTATTGAATTTGTGGAACAAGGGGTGGGTCTTGATAAGTTATGCTTCTACCCACCACCTTTCGGTCACATGGATTTTGATTTTGAACAGTTTTGGAATGTTGTATTTTGTTTTCTGTTTAGTTGTATTGTTGTTTTTTGTCTGCAAATATTGTATTTCTTTTTTGTTTAACCATGTGTGTCGAAATAAAATAAAAATTCAATTCAATATATATATATATATATATATATATATATATATATATAATATACGAGGTCTATTAGAAAAGTATCCGACCTTATTATTTTTTTCAAAAACCATATGGATTTGAATCACGTGTGATTACATCAGACATGCTTGAACCCTCGTGGGCATGCAAGAGTTTTTTCACGCCTGTCAGTTACGTCATTCGCCTGTGTGCAGTCTTTGAGTGAGGAGTGGCCCACCCTCTCGTCGATTTTTTCATTGTTTAGGAATGGCTCAGAGACTGCTGCTTTGTTTGATCAAAATTTTTTCAAAACTGTAAGGCACAACTGAGTGGACACCATTCGATAAATTCAGCTTGTTGACCATCATTTGCCTCATGCAGTGCAACACATCTCCTTCGCATAGAGTTGATCAGGTTGTCAATTGTGGCCTGTGGAATGTTGGTCCACTCCTCTTCAATGGCTGTGCGAAGTTGCTGGATATTGGCAGGAACTGGTACACGCTGTCGTATACGCCGGTCCAGAGCATCCCAAACATGCTCAATGGGTGACATGTCCGGTGAGTATGCCGGCCATGCAAGAACTGGGACATTTTCAGCTTCCAAGAATTGTGTACAGATCCTTGCAACATGGGGCCGTGCATTATCCTGCTGCACCTCACAGGTGTGCCATATCAAGATGCTGATTAGACACCATGATTAGTGCACAGGTGTGCCTTAGACTGCCCACAATAAAAGGCCACTCTGAAAGGTGCAGTTTTATCACACAGCACAATGCCACAGATGTCGCAAGATATGAGGGAGCGTGCAATTGGCATGCTGACAGCAGGAATGTCAACCAGAGCTGTTGCTCGTGTATTGAATGTTCATTTCTCTACCATAAGCCGTCTCCAAAGGCGTTTCAGAGAATTTGGCAGTACATCCAACCAGCCTCACAAGCGCAGACCACGTGTAACCACACCAGCCCAGGACCTCCACATCCAGCATGTTCACCTCCAAGATCGTCTGAGACCAGCCACTCGGACAGCTGCTGAAACAATCGGCTTGCATAACCAAAGAATTTCTGCACAAACTGTCAGAAACCGTCTCAGGGAAGCTCATCTGCATGCTCGTTGTCCTCATCGGGGTCTCGACCTGACTCCAGTTCGTCGTCGTAACCAACTTGAGTGGGCAAATGCTCACATTCGCTGGCGTTTGACACGTTGGAGAGGTGTTCTCTTCACGGATGAATCCCGGTTCACACTGTCCAGGGCAGATGGCAGACAGCATGTGTGGCGTCATGTGGGTGAGCGGTTTTCTGATGTCAGTGTTGTGGATCGAGTGGCCCATGGTGGCGGTGGGGTTATGGTATGGGCAGGCATCTGTTATGGACGAAGAACACAGGTGCATTTTATTGATGGCATTTTGAATGCACAGAGATACCATGACGAGATCCTGAGGCCCATTGTTGTGCCATACATCCAAGAACATCACCTCATGTTGCAGCAGGATAATGCACGGCCCCATGTTGCAAGGATCTGTACACAATTCTTGGAAGCTGAAAATGTCCCAGTTCTTGCATGGCCGGCATACTCACGGGACATGTCACCCATTGAGCATGTTTGGGATGCTCTGGAACCGGCGTATACGACAGCGTGTACCAGTTCCTGCCAATATCCAGCAACTTCGCATAGCCATTGAAGAGGAGTGGACCAACATGCCACAGGCCACACTTGACAACCTGATCAACTCTATGCGAAGGAGATGTGTTGCACTGCATGAGGCAAGTGGTGGTCACACCAGATACTGACTAGTATCCCCCCCCCAATAAAACAAAACTGCACCTTTCAGAGTGGCCTTTTATTGTGGACAGTCTAAGGCACACCTGTGCAGTAATCAGTCAATCAATCAATTTTATTTATATAGCGCCAAATCACAACAAACAGTTGCCCCAAGGCACTTTATATTGTAAGGCAAGGCCATACAATAATTACGTAAAAACCCCAACGGTCAAAACGACCCCCTGTGAGCAAGCACTTGGTGACACTGGGAAGGAAAAACTCTCTTTTAACAGGAAGAAACCTCCAGCAGAACCAGGCTCAGGGAGGGGCAGTCTTCTGCTGGGACTGGTTGGGGCTGAGGGAGAGAACCAGGAAAAAGACATGCTGTGGAGGGGAGCAGAGATCAATCACTAATGATTAAATGCAGAGTGGTACATACAGAGCAAAAAGAGAAAGAAACACTCAGTGCATCATGGGAACCCCCCAGCAGTGTAAGTCTATAGCAGCATAACTAAGGGATGGTTCAGGGTCACCTGATCCAGCCCTAACTATAAGCTTTAGCAAAAAGGAAAGTTTTAAGCCTAATCTTAAAAGTAGAGAGGGTGTCTGTCTCCCTGATCTGAATTGGGAGCTGGTTCCACAGGAGAGGAGCCTGAAAGCTGAAGGCTCTGCCTCCCATTCTACTCTTACAAACCCTAGGAACTACAAGTAAGCTTGCAGTCTGAGAGCGAAGCGCTCTATTGGGGTGATATGGTACTATGAGGTCCCTAAGATAAGATGGGACCTGATTATTCAAAACCTTATAAGTAAGAAGAAGAATTTTAAATTCTATTCTAGAATTAACAGGAAGCCAATGAAGAGAGGCCAATATGGGTGAGATATGCTCTCTCCTTCTAGTCACCGTTAGTACTCTAGCTGCAGCATTTTGAATTAACTGAAGGCTTTTCAGTGAACTTTTAGGACAACCTGATAATAATGAATTACAATAGTCCAGCCTAGAGGAAATAAATGCATGAATTAGTTTTTCAGCATCACTCTGAGACAAGTCCTTTCTAATTTTAGAGATATTGCGTAAATGCAAAAAAGCAGTCCTACATATTTGTTTAATATGCGCATTGAATGACATATCCTGATCAAAAATGACTCCAAGATTTCTCACAGTATTACTAGAGGTCAGGGTAATGCCATCCAGAGTAAAGATCTGGTTAGACACCATGTTTCTAAGATTTGTGGGGCCAAGTACAATAACTTCAGTTTTATCTGAGTTTAAAAGCAGGAAATTAGAGGTCATCCATGTCTTTATGTCTGTAAGACAATCCTGCAGTTTAGCTAATTGGTGTGTGTCCTCTGGCTTCATGGATAGATAAAGCTGGGTATCATCTGCGTAACAATGAAAATTTAAGCAATGCCATCTAATAATACTGCCTAAGGGAAGCATGTATAAAGTGAATAAAATTGGTCCTAGCACAGAACCTTGTGGAACTCCATAATTAACCTTAGTCTGTGAAGAAGATTCCCCATTTACATGAACAAATTGTAATCTATTAGATAAATATGATTCAAACCACCGCAGTGCCTTTAATATCTATGGCATGCTCTAATCTCTGTAATAAAATTTTATGGTCAACAGTATCAAAAGCAGAACTGAGGTCTAACAGAACAAGCACAGAGATGAGTCCACTGTCTGAGGCCATAAGAAGATCATTTGTAACCTTCACTAATGCTGTTTCTGTACTATGATGAATTCTAAAACCTGACTGAAACTCTTCAAATAGACCATTCCTCTGCAGATGATCAGTTAGCTGTTTTACAACTAGCATGACAATGACTCCAAACACACAGCCAGGGCAACTAAGGAGGGGCTCCATAAGAAGTATTTCAAGGTCCTGGAGTGGCATACATAGCCAACTAATAAAGATAGATTGATCATATTTAAGATCGACGCATTAAATAATGGTAGGGCTTGCTTGAGCAGCCTGGTAGGAATGGGGTCTAATAGACATGTTGATGGTTTGGATGAAGTAACTAATGAAAATAACTCAGACAGAACAATCGGAGAGAAAGAGTCTAACCAAATCATCACTGAAAGCAGCCAAAGATAACGATACGTCTTTGGGATGGTTATGAGTAATTTTTTCTCTAATAGTTAAAATTTTATTAGCAAAGAAAGTCATGAAGTCATTACTAGTTAAAGTTAAAGGAATACTCGGCTCAATAGAGCTCTGACTCTTTGTCAGCCTGGCTACAGTGCTGAAAAGAAACCTGGGGTTGTTCTTATTTTCTTCAATTAGTGATGAGTAGTAAGATGTC
>NC_047120.1:20039653-20075463 GCF_902500255.1 Thalassophryne amazonica
ATTTCCCTCAAATATTGTTCACAAACCAGTCTAAATCTGTGATAGTGAGCACTTCTCCTTTGCTGAGATAATCCATCCCACCTCACAGGTGTGCCATACCAAGATGCTGATTAGACACCATGATTAGTGCACAGGTGTGCCTTAGACTGCACACAGTAAAAGGCCACTCTGAAAAGTGCAGTTTTATCACACAGCACAATGCCACAGATGTCGCAAGATTTGAGGAAGCGTGCAATTGGCATGCTGACAGCAGGAATGTCAACCAGAGCTGTTGCTCGTGTATTGAATGTTCATTTCTCTACCATAAGCTGTCTCCATAGGCGTTTCAGAGAATTTGGCAATACATCCAACCAGCCTCACAACCGCAGACCACGTGTAACCACACCAGCCCAGGACCTCCACATCCAGCATGTTCACCTTCAAGATCGTCTGAGACCAGCCACTCGGACAGCTGCTGAAACAATCGGTTTGTATAACCAAAGAATTTCTGCACAAACTGTCAGAAACTGTCTCAGGGAAGCTCATCTGCATGCTCGTCATCCTCATCGGGGTCTCGACCTGACTCCAGTTCGTCGTCGTAACCGACTTGAGTGGGCAAATGCTCACATTCGCTGGCATTTGGCATGTTGGAGAGGTGTTCCCTTCACGGATGAATCCTGGTTCACACTGTCCAGGGCAGATGGCAGACAGCGTGTGTGGCGTCATGTGGGTGAGCGGTTTTCTGATGTCAATGTTGTGGATCGAGTGGCCCATGGTGGCAGTGGGGTTATGGTATGGGCAGGTGTCTGTTATGGATGAAGAACACAGGTGCATTTTATTGATGGCATTTTGAATGCACAGAGATACCGTGACGAGATCCTGAGGCCCATTGTTGTGCCAATCCAAGAACATCACCTCATGCTGCAGCAGGATAATGCACAGCCCCATGTTGCAAGGATCTGTACACAATTCTTGGAAGCTGAAAATGTCCCAGTTCTTGCATGGCCGGCATGCTCACCGGACATGTCACCCATTGAGCATGTTTGGGATGCTCTGGACCGGCGTATACGACAGCGTGTACCAGTTCCTGCCAATATCCAGCAACTTCGCACAGCCATTGAAGAAGAGTGGACCAACATTCCACAGGCCACAATTGACAACCTGATCAACTCTATGCGAAGGAGATGTGTTGCACTGCATGAGGCAAATGGTGGTCACACCAGATACTGACTGGTACCCCCCCCCCCCAATAAAACAAAACTGCACCTTTCAGAGTGGCCTTTTATTGTGGACAGTCTAAGGCACACCTGTGCACTAATCATGGTGTCTAATCAGCATCTTGGTATGGCACACCTGTGAGGTGGGATGGATTATCTCAGCAAAGGAGAAGTGCTCACTATCTCAGATTTAGACTGGTTTGTGAACAATATTTGAGGGAAATGGTGATATAGTGTATGTGGAAAAAGTTTTAGATCTTTGAGTTCATCTCATACAAAATGGGAGCAAAACCAAAAGTGTTGCGTTTATATTTTTGTAATTTGGAATTAACCACAAATAAAATTACAAACTTCGAAATGCACAAATACCACCAGCACCCAAACAAAGACACAAAAAAACAAAAGGTGCAGCGATGTGAGCGCTGAGCTCTGACATAGTCAACAGTCAGTTTCAGATCCTTGTCTCACCTCTGAGCTTTGATGTGGATCTCACAGTCCCCACACAGACTGGATTTCGAGGGTTCCTCCTCTGTGTCCTTACAGATCCATAACAGAGTCCACACCTCACAAAAACACAACAACATGCTGTCACACAAGATTTCCCAGCATTCCTCTGTGTCCCATGAACTCGTCAGGTCAGGAATGTTTGTTCCCGCTGCATAGTTTGTGGAACATCTCAGAACTCTAACCTTTCGGGGGGGAATGCAGGAACTTTTTTAATCTCAGGGGATTGGAAATATAAAACAATAGTCCCATATACATGCCCATTATTTGATTACTGGAGTTACCTAATTATTCAAGTGATCATGTAAACAGCTTTATCAGGTAACGACCATTGTGTGATTATCAGAAATCAGATTAACATTTCCAGAAGTACAGTGGGGTGCACAGTCGTCTTGTTGAGGCTCATAACATCCTTTACCAGTTCCGAAAGTGCATTGTGCTGGTAGTGACGTGAACTCGCACTCTCCCATATTCAGAGAAGACTGAAGGCACATGCTCACGCACGCCAGTGGCTTAGTTTATGGAAAGATAAAAGCTTTTCATTACATTTTACCCCCATTTCGTGAGTTATCAGTCCCCAGTACAGAGTTGGTGTGAAATGAAGTTTAGTGGACAAACCTGCTCTGGATCAGCAAACTTCAAGCTTGAAAACAGCATCCAGCACGTTGACTAGTTTCTTCTCTTATTTAAATCCACTCCTTTCTTCTTGCTGCTCTGTGATCTGTTTGTTGTTTCTACCAACTCAAACATCTCGGCATTAGCAACATTTAGCCGCTGTCAGCTGTTGCATTTTTTCGCGCTAACTTCGCCTTTTATTCTTCTTCCAGTTTACTGTCAACCTTTGTGCTTCTGGAGCTCTTCAAAAAACATATTCAATGATCACAGAGTAAAGTTTGATCTGTTCAGAGAAGAGTTCCCAGCGTCTCCAGCTAACTAGCTTTAGCCTCGTACAAAACTGTTCTGCTCCGTCTTCTTCTTCTTTTGAATTCAATGGCGGACGGCACCAGCTTAAGGTGTATCTACCGCCACCTCCCGGGCTGGTGAGTGATCGCTGAGATTTACCAAACCTTAGCTCCTGGCAGCCATAGGCATTTGTTTAGATGCGATGAAGTAATCCAGCCAGTGTCCTTTAGATATTTAAATCATTCTTTTTGCACGATGTGTGTCGGGTTTTGCAGAAGATTTCCAAAGGACATGTTCTTATTCTCTCTGCACAGTATCTTGGACAGTCTCCTCCGTTGCTCAATATGCCTTACACTGTATAAGAGCATGATGATTACTCATAACCATCCCAAAGACATATCGTTATCTTTGGCTGCTTTCAGTAATGCTGGTATTTGGTTAGACTCTTTCTCTCCGATTGTTCTGAGTTATTTTCATTAGTCACTTCCTCCAAACCATCAACATGTCTATTAGACCCCATTCCTACCAGGCTGCTCAAGGAAGCCCTACCATTAATTAATGCTTCGATCTTAAATATGATCAATCTATCTTTATTAGTTGGCTATGTACCACAGGCTTTTAAGGTGGCAGTAATTAAACCATTACTTAAAAAGCCATCACTTGACCCAGCTATCTTAGCTAATTATAGGCCAATCTCCAACCTTCCTTTTCTCTCAAAAATTCTTGAAAGGGTAGTTGTAAAACAGCTAACTGATCTGCAGAGGAATGGTCTATTTGAAGAGTTTCAGTCAGGTTTCAGAATTCATCATAGTACAGAAACAGCATTAGTGAAGGTTACAAATGATCTTCTTATGGCCTCAGACAGTGGACTCATCTCTGTGCTTGTCCTGTTAGACCTCAGTGCTGCTTTTGATACTGTTGACCATAAAATTTTATTACAGAGATTAGAGCATGCCATAGGTATTAAAGGCACTGCGCTGCGGTTGTTTGAATCGTATTTATCTAATAGATTACAATTTGTTCATGTAAATGGGGAGTCTTTTTCACAGACTAAGGTTAATTATGGAGTTCCACAAAGTTCTGTGCTAGGACCAATTTTATTCACTTTATACATGCTTCCCTTAGGCAGTATTATTAGAAAGCATTGCTTAAATTTTCATTGTTACACAGATGATACCCAGCTTTATCTATCCATGAAGCCAGAGGACACACACCAATTAGTTAAACTGCAGGAATGTCTTACAGACATAAAGACATGGATGACCTCTAATTTCCTGCTTTTAAATTCAGATAAAACTGAAGTTACTGTACTTGGCCCCACAAATCTTAGAAACATGGTGTCTAACCAGATCCTTACTCTGAATGCCATTACCCTGACCTCTAGTAATACTGTGAGAAATCTTGGAGTCATTTTTGATCAGGATATGTCGTGAGTGGCTACAGTGGCCTTCCCACTGTAGCCAAGTGCTTGCTCACAGGGGGTCGTTTTGACCGTTGGGGTTTTACATAATTATTGTATGGCCTTGCCTTACAATATAAAGCGCCTTGGGGCAACTGTTTGTTGTGATTTGGTGCTATATAAAAAAAAAATTGATTGAATTGATTGATATGTCCTTCAATGCGCATATTAAGCAAATATGTAGGACTGCTTTTTTACATTTGCGCAATATCTCTAAAATTAGAAAGGTCTTGTCTCAGAGTGATGCTGAAAAACTAATTCATGCATTTATTTCCTCTAGGCTGGACTATTGTAATTCATTATTATCAGGTTGTCCTAAAAGTTCCCTGAAAAGCCTTCAGTTAATTCAAAATGCTGCAGCTAGAGTACTGACGGGGACTAGAAGGAGAGAGCATATTTCACCCATATTGGCCTCTCTTCATTGGCTTCCTGTTAATTCTAGAATAGAATTTAAAATTCTTGTTCTTACTTATAAGTTTTTGAATAATCAGGTCCCATCTTATCTTAGGGACCTCATAGTACCATGTCACCCCAATAGAGCGCTTCGCTCTCAGACTGCAGGCTTACTTGTAGTTCCTAGGGTTTCTTTCTGTTTTTGCTCTGTATGCACCACTCTGCATTTAATCATTAGTGATTGATCTCTGCTGTCTTCCACAGCATGTCTTTTTCCTGATTCTCTCCCCTCAGCCCCAACCAGTCCCAGTAGAAGACTGCCCCTCCCTGAGCCTGGTTCTGCTAGAGGTTTCTTCCTGTTAAAAGGGAGTTTTTCCTTCCCACTGTCGCCAAGTGCTTGCTCATAGGGGGTCGTTCTGACCATTGGGGTTTTTCTGTAATTATTGTGTGGCTTTTGCCTTGCAATATAAAGCACCTTGGGGCAACTGTTGTTGTGATTTGGCGCTATATAAATAAAATTGATTTGATTTGAACAGTTTCCAGTTGGTCACAGTTGGGGCAGACTCCTGTTAGGTGTTTATGGATCCTTAGAAGAGTGTTATTAAGATCTGTGTGCCATATCCTGAGACGGGCCAAGACTACTTCCTCTTTCCTGCTTCCAGCCACATCCATTCTATCTAAAACATCTTTATGGATTTGATGTAAGTGCCTTCCTGTATCATGCATGTCCCCAAATTCCTGCCATAACTTCATAACCTTTAACAGTTCTTCTTCATTGATTTTCTTCTTCTTCTATCAAGTTTTTTTTTTTTTTTTTTTTTTGGCAGTTTACAAACCGCCACCAACTGTTAGGGAGTGGAGCATTAATGGAGTCATCTTCTTTTCTTCTTTGGCGTTTTCCTGTAGCTGACATCCTTTTGGTGCATTGCTGCCACCTGCTATATCAGTCCATTACAGTTGTACTAAATCCTCTTAATGAGTCTAGTGTCTTTCAGGAATTTAAAGAACCACAACTTCCCCGTCCCACTTGACCCCATGTCCAAAATACTGCCCACAGAAAAACTATCCAGCCCTATCTTTCTAAATTCTGACAGAAGCTCTTGCCTTTCCCTGTAATATTTCTCACAGTACATGAGGACATGCTCCACTGTCTCTGGCTAGTGACACTCCAAACATAGTCCATCCTGGTGTTTCCCTAAAAGGAAGAGAGTACTATTCAAGAATGTCTGCCCAATTCTCAGTCTAGTGATAGTGACTTCCTCCTTTTTTGTCCACCCTTTCCTTCCACAACTATTCCCTAGATTTGTCACTCTATTAGCTATTTAAAATAAATACCTACCCTTAGCCTCCTGTTCCCAGCAATTTTGCCACTGAAGCTTAATTTCTCTCCATATGATACATTTGCCCTCTGCTTTGGAAAGATTGACACTAATGTCTATCTTTGCCGTTGTCACAGCTTTTTTGGGCAACCTGTCCACCCTCTCATTCAATGAGATACCCACATGTGCTGGGACCCACATCAATATCACCTCCACTCATTTCCTTGCCCTATCCCTAATCGCCAAAAGAATATCATAGACAAGGTCTTGCCAACTCCTGGTTGATCCTGTCCCAGTGCTGCTATCTGATAGAGAGTCACTGCACACCAACACTTTATGATTAGAAAGCTGTGATGCCCACTGGACTGCCATTAAAATAGCCAACAGCTCCACTGTAAACACATTCCAGAAATCTGATGTTCTTTTGTATAACTCAGTATTCCAGCCCTGGAGTACAACAGCTGCTCCAATAGCCACCGTTTCAGGATCCTTCAACCCGTCAGTAAACAGTAAAACATGGTCTTGATATCGCTCCATTATGTGCTCATAAAATGCATTAACCATGATGTGATTATTATTCTCTGCCCTGTGTCCAAGCAGCGCAAGGTCCAGCCTGGGCACTTCCAGCTGCCACACAGGAACAGGAGACCACAAAACTCCTGGACAGAAGGCCTTGTCATGTACCAACAGTTCCTTTGCAACTACCTCTCCTGACCACCCAAAGCTTGACAATTTAGCCCAGGGGTGGCCAAGTTCGGTCCTGGAGAGCCACATTCCTGACACTCTTAGTTGTCTCCCTGCTCCAACACACCTGAATCCAATGAAAGATTCGTTAGCAGACTTTTAATGAGCCTTTCATTGGATTCAGGTGTGTTGGAGCAGGGAGACAACTAAGAGTGTCAGGAATGTGGCTCTCCAGGACCGAACTTGGCCACCCCTGATTTAGCCACTTCTCTCTCCCAACTTGGCTGAATCACTGCTTTAACCGAGTGGTCATCTCTCTGACCCATCTGGTTTATCCAATAATTAGCTTGTAGTTGCATATGCCACAAGCTAAGTGGCATTTCTCCCATTTCCACTTGCAGCCCACACACTGGAGATGACTGCACCACTCCTTGTACAAATCCAGAGGGCCTGAGCTTGGACTAGGTCCAACCAGGACAAAACTGTCTTGGAGGCAGGTCCATATACCAAACTTCAGTGTTCCAGTCTTGATCTTTTTAGATACACATAAATTTGCCCCTCTCCAAACTCTTACCATACAACGTCAGTTTTATGTCCTCTCCAATTCTCTTCCTTGTAAAGAACATCGTCTTAGTTTTCTCAACAGAGAACCTAAAGTCTCACTTCCTTCCCCAGTCTTCCACTTGAGTTACTGCTTCTTGTAACTTTCCCACTATAAATTTAACATTTTTCCCTCTTTTCCATAAACATCCATCATCTGCAATGACTTACAAATACATAATGAATATTTGAGAAAATATCATTTATCATAATATTGAACAGTGTAGGGCTTATCACACTCCCATCAGGGGTTCCATTTTCTACCTGACATTTCCTTGATATTTCTGATCCTATCTTAATTTGAATTCGTCTCCCCTTCAGGAAGTCCATTACCCAGTTAAACATATCCTTCTATTCCTATCAAATCCATCTTGATTAATAGGCCCTCCACCCAAAGCATATCATAAACTTTCTCTACGTCTAAAAATATTGCCACCACAGTCTCTTTGTTTACCTGAGCTTTCCTTATCTCATTTTCTAAGCATAAGATGGAGTCAGTGGTGCTTCTTCCTTTCCTAAATCTGCTCTGGTAGTTGGCCATCAGCCCTCTTTCCTCAATTAAGTGATCTATTCTTCCATTAACCAATCTTTCCATTAATTTACCAACATGCAATGTCAAAGCTATAATTCAATGGGTTACTAGCATCTTTCCCAGGTTTCCTGATGGGGACAATAACTGCCTCCTTCCACCCTGATGGAATCTTTTCTTCCTCCCGCACCTTATGATACAAATTTAACATTTTTTTTTTAAGTCCCTCATTACTTAAGTGTCTTAACATGGAATAGCAGATTTAATCTTTTCCAGGAGCTGAATTCTTACATTTGGCCAATGCAGCCTTTAACTCTGCCAGAGTTCTCACCATCATTTCTGCTTTTTTCTGCATTTGATACTACCACCTGCTCTCCATCAGTAAAGCCCCATCACACATAGCAAGAATGAGCAGTAACCAACCTGACACGGCATATATTGCCATAATCCAACGCAATCTGGAGGAAAAGAGGTGTGGTCAGCAGTGTCAGAACGCATCCAGAATACCTCGTCCACACCTGCACGATGGCATCCAAAGCGCATGTAGACAACAGGTAGACGACACAGACTGCTGTCAAACGGCCATAAAAGGCACTGAAGACTGCCCGACATCCAAACGTCTGGATGACAAACACGGGACCGGAGTGGGAAGGAGCACTATGTTCCTCCCTTTGCACAGTCCCTGCTGGTACTGAACATCGGAATACAACCAGCGTATGGACCGGACTCACGCCATATGTGTCCAAGCCGGCATGGTGCAGTCACTCACTCAGTCAGGCAATCATATCTGCGCTCGTCCTTCACTTCACAGCACTACTGACCTCACATGCGTGTTGGATGATGCTGGGTGTGTGCAGGTGTGTGCACAATAGCTGAATGAATAGCTATGTGTGCGCATGTGTGCACTGTTGCCAGCTGCTGGACACTGCTGGCAGTGGACCATGCTGTCCCATGTGTCAGACGCAGCCTTTCCAGGGAACTTTAATATCTTTCTTTGTATTTTAGCTCACTTCAGCAGCACAGTGCAACTCTGGACACCGCAATGGTTGGATTATCACATGGGATTTATTTTTGTGTGGTTGATTCCAGCACACAGCACCCCGGAGAGAGGACTTTAACCACAGGCTGCGGTCTTGGCTCCACGTTCACACTGCGCTGTGAAACACTTCTGGACTGCTGTTGGAGGTGAGATTCATGTTTATTAATACTGTCGCGGCCTGGCACAACAGTTCCATGTCATATCTCCTACAGAGTAGGAATAGTTCACATTATTTATGTTGCCCATGGGAAGGAATGGACAAATATCTGTACTGCAAGGTCTATTGTGGATATAACAGCCTGTTCAGATTTGCGGTGGCGTGCGTAGCGGTGCTTTCGGTTCAAAACCCTACAGGGCTCTTATTTTGAAACAAATTCAGGAAGTGGTTCCGTGGCTGCACAGATTAAATACTGTAGCTTCACCGATCATGGATTTTCCTCATCGTGTTGACAGCAGCAGCACAGCAGCGTGTACAGAGTTAAAACATTCTTACTGTATTTTTCTAATCTCTTTAAATATTCCTGAGAATTGTCAAATTGAAAAGCGTCAATGTGCTTTTCACTGTTTCAGCACAAGTAATTTGTTGCTTTTCATTGTGTTGGCAGACTGGTTGATTGATTGATTGAGTTTATTTTGTAAAATCAACATAAACATTGCAGAGGTGAATATATCAATGATACACGGATAAGAATAAACAGACCACTTTCACTTGAGGGATTATTTTCTTTTTCTACACTTACACCACCGGCTTGGAGGCATGCATTTGCATATTTAAAGGGAACAGGATTATTCAAGAGAATATAGTACAGTGTAATTCCCCCCATCTTTTTCCCCTCCCTTATCTCCACATTTCCTCATTAATATAACATACGTCAGACTCCATTAATGCTCCACTCCTTAACAGTTGGTGGCGGTAATGCATCACGTCGATTTGCAACCTGCCATTAATCTCTACAGAAGAAGAAGATTGCCCGCCTCCTTTTCCCGCCTGGGCGGATCTCTTTGTCTTTTGTCTTCTATAGGCGTCTTTTTTGTGTCTGTTGTTGGCCGCTGGTTATCAGGTAAATGTCGTTTTTTTTATCTTTTGGATGACGTTATTAAGCGTTAAATGTCGGTTTGTAATTTGTTTACTCCGGTTGTTTGTGTGTTCGCTGTTGGGCCTCAGGCCAGACATTTGTTCAGAGACCACATAGCGGCTAGTTAGCTAGCTAGCCCTTAGTCAATAAACAAATAATGCCAAATAACTTAAAATATCCCCACTTGACAGGAATCACTATCAACCCCACGCAACACCCATCCCCGATAAAACAGAAAACGCTCTGCAAATAGATAACTCACCCTCTTCATGAAGGAATTCTACTTTAAAAGCAGCGTTATCGGTGCCAAAAATAGATACTGCTCAGCGTGGCGTTCTCGTTGCAGCGATATAAAGGGCCATTCAAATACAGACGGTTGCCCAGTTACGGATCACCTTTTTTAAAGGAGATCTGCATTGGAAAAAAATGCAGTCAGATTTGTTGAACAAAAAATGACTTACATTTACACATGAGAGCCTTCTGAATGTAGTAAAGTAAATCTGCAAGCTCAGATCTGTCATTCAACGGAGAAATCTTCATTTGAAAATGACAAATTTACAGCTAACATTTAGCCCTCCGCAAATTGTCCCTCTCATCATGGACGCTGCCGAGACGTCACGGACAAGACCCTCTCCCAGCATGCATTGCGCCAATTGTAATTTGTGGATTTACGTCAGTTTGCATCTGCACCTTTTTCTTGTCTTATACGGAAGGATCTACTTTTTTAAAACTTCATATTGTCTTGCGGCACGTTTGGTGAGTACACATTTCTTTTATTTGTGCTTGAAAATTATTTTGGCGGACTTTTTCATACGCTCGTTTGATTGGGTGGTGTCACAATGAAAATCTACTGTCTTTTGCCTCCGGTACCATCGCGGGATATGGAGGCGAGACCCGCAAAGAATCCCAGTCATTAAAAATATATAAACCTCTCTCAGCGTCCATGGAGCTCTGGGGCTCCGATTGCCGAGACGTGCGGTGCTGTGGATTTTGCCGCAAGAAGTCTGTCCTTGCAGCAACAGGTGTACCGGCCGCTTCGCATTAAAACAGCGAGCGTAGCGGAGGCAGAGAGCGGGAGAGGAAGAACGGCGCCCGCTGTCGATGTCGTTGCTGATCTGAGCACACAGATCTGTATCTCACATTCATTGCAGCTTACTTTTGGATGTTGAAACCAGGACGTGTATAAGTAACATTACTAACAGATAAAATCAATTTCAGTGCGGGATCGGACTGAAGGCGGGAACGCGTCGTCTTGTCCCTGACGTCATGGTAATGATATGGCTGTACAAACTGTTTTCACAGAGGGCTAAATTTTAGCTGCAAATTTGTCATTTTTAAACGAAGATTTCTCCGCTGAATTACAAATTTGGGCTTACATATTTACTTTACTGCATTCACAAGGGTCTTATAAATACATATCAGCTATTTCTTTCTGAAATCTGACCACATTTATTTCAATGCAGGTCTACTTTAAAGTCCTGCTATACGGAGCCATAATGCAACTGAATGTCCTTTATTGTGTATTGTTGTATTGGGTATTTGACTGTTATTTAGCTGAAAAAGTCTGGTTGGAGTAGCGCTTCTACTTAAAGTGTGAAGCCACATTATATGTGGCGCAAACATTTGCCATAAATGGATCACTTTTGCCGGTTCCGGATCACGACACTCTGCGTCACTTTGGGGGCATTCCTGGCATCTGACTGGAGCCCTTCTAATGCAGAATGATACACACTGTGCCCGAGAATGTGTTTTGAACACAAAATAATATAAATTATACTTATTAAATGAGAATTTACTTAGTTTCGAAAGGCGCCGTTATACGTTTTTATGAGCAAAAAATGAAGTGTGGAGTTGAGATTTCTCCCGAATTAAAAAGTAAAAGCCCCCACATTCATCCCCATTCATGATTTTGAGATGACCCCCAAAGTACACAAGGCTCACAGCTACAGACACGAGGCTGCTGCTTCATTGATCTGCAACTGGCAAATTTTCGCGTCAGAGATAAATGCGTGCAGCAATTAAACAGCAAGACATAACACACTGACATTTTCTACCCAAGTCAGTAAGTATTTTCCCACTCTAGAACCAAAAACACAGAATGGCTAACTCACCTTTGCTACGTCTTAGAGATCGTTACTTTCAAACTTGCAGGAATGAGTGAGTGGGGAAAAAAAACGTGCACACCGCAGACACTGAGATGTTTTGATTCCTCTGCCGATCACAAAGACGGCTGGATCCGGTCGAGCTTGTGGTCTTTTGTAGACAAAACATCAGTCTTTCCATTGGTACCAAGTATTAGCTTATTCACGCTGATTACGAGAAACAGCAGCACAAAAACTACAGCAGTGATCCGGAACTGGCAATGATCCGGAACTGGGCAAGTGACTGTATGTAACTCCAGCGATATGCTCCTAAACTTTCACAACGCCCAATGCAAGAAAATTGGTTACGTATCATTGCAGTAGTGTATGTATGACACATGATTATGAGTGGTGAAATCATTAGGATTTTCCTGGTGAAATTTAAATCAAAGCAAATGCCCACCTGTGGGCCACATGCAGAATGTGTGTTTTCCCAGATAGATCTCTTTAATACAAAGTTAACACCCAAGTCTTTCATTGCCAACTGTAAATGGTAATCAAAACATTCCAATTGTATTTTTCTAAACTTTTCTGCATCAAACTCTATCCGTGTTTACAATGTGCTTGAGCGATAATGGGTGAAGTTGCTCCAAAACTTTAAGTTTCATAAATATTTATTACAGCCACTCTTAAAACTTCAGTTATCTTTATAATTGTATTACTGATAAATTTTGGAATTAATTTAAATGAGATCTACTCATTATCTCACAGAAATATGTCACAATTATCTAGGAACTACTTTTTGCACAGGAATTCATCAATCATGTCGGTCACGGGTGCGTACAAACACAGAATATACAGAAACTGTATATCGTTGTTTGGCCAAAACGAGAGTGTCCTCTGCTTGAGCTAGTGGTGCATGTGAGAGTACAGAAAAAATAACTCTGGTCCTCCGCTAACGTGACCGAAGCTAACTGTGCCGTGGCGCTACCCAAATCGACGCCTGACCTCAATAACTAATACAACAGATTTGCACTGATCTCAAAAATGACCCATGTGACTGGCAAAAAAGCAGAAATCCACCAAAAAGGGGAGATTTTTCATCCCTGCATCTCTGTACATATATTTGTAAGTAAACAAAGTGCTATTCAGTTGAACAAACTTGTTAGGCAAGTTGTTTTTTAGGCTCTGGGGAGCTGGAGACTTTCAGTAACAGCAACACAGCTGTGTGGGTCTCCATCCTCCTCCGTGGGGAGGAGAGTAGCTGGATTTAGTGTGGTGCATCGCTTTATGACCACGTGGGGTTGTGACAACAGTGTAGTAGTATAAGATAAATGTCTGGCTGGTGACAGAAAATTCATTTTAGCCTGCAGCAATAACACATCTACAGCATGTGGTACTAACAGTGTAGATGGATGAAACAATACAACATCAGCTGATGAATCAATAGCCATGGCTGCAGCACAAACAGCTTGAACACAAGGGGGCAGTGCCTGTGCTACAGGATCCAATCGTTTTGAGTAGAAGGCAATTGGCTTCAATTTTCCTCCATGAGGTTGTAGGAGCCCAGATTGCATGAAACCTGACCTGCAGTCAACTGTTTGTGTGAATGGTTTAGAATAATCAGGCAGTGACAGTACAGCAGAGGATGTCAATTCTACTTTGCACATGGTAACATGTAACTTTTCAGCCACCATAACGTCTTCTGGTTGTTGCAGTGTGGCTTGAGCCATCATGAGCAATTTGTTGGTGACCTCAGAAAATGCATACATAATGAATAAATGAATTGAATGAATAAAATTAATAAATAATGAAATGAATAAATAATGAATAAATACATAAAACATACATAATGGTTTCACGGTCCTCCCCTGGATCAGGATTAGGAACCTGGATTTGAGGAAATGATTCACTGCAGTAATGCTGTGGTTTTTTAATTTGCTGTCTGTCTCGCAGCTCCATTTAAGTACCGGCAGTCTCATCTGGCTCAGGAGACAGTTTGTCTGTTGTCTGCCTTACGTCTATCTCTGCTTCAGATTCTTGTGACGCAGATGGTTCAGCATGTGGTTCCTCTATCTATACTTTTTTCTTCCTTCTAACCACGACCACACCTTCATTATCCTCCTTTCTTACAAACATTGCTTTAGTCTCTGCAACTCCTTTTTTCTTTCAGCTTTCAGCTCTTCCTCTTTCTGTCCCTTCGCTTTCCCTGTCTTCCCTGCCACACTTACTTCTAACTGTCCCACAACATCCTACCAATCTTCCAACTTCAGCCTCCCAGAAACACCATATTTCCTCTTCCACTTTGACAAAAACTTAACAGTATCAGGATTTAAAGACAACATAAATTTCACATCTTCTGTAAGTCTAGGCTCCTCCTTGGAGCAACAACAACAATTTCCCATATTATCTACGTAATATCCAAAACTCACATTTCACTACAATGCATTCACTTTTACTGTGGTCCTTCAGCGCCACTATTCTCAAAGGGTCATTTCAGCATGACCATGCTACAATAGGTCATTTCAGCATGACCATGCTAACACAACGGTATATCTTAAAAACTCAACACCTTACTTGTTTTGCTGACTCCGTTCCACTCGTCTGGGTCCGGATGCCGTCAATCCGCCGTTGGCAGTTGGAGGTGACTCTAAATCGCCGGCCTGGCGAGGAACGAACACTCCTAGGTCTTTGCTTCAGTCCCACTAGTAAGGACCGGCCGTCGACGGGCTTCGGCGTGTCCTCCTCCTCCTGTCAGCGACTGGGTATGTTGGCAACTGGGCGGAAACACCAAGAAAATGTCAGGGTCAAACACCTTTAGACACCAAAGAAATGAATGGACATGGGAGGCAGCAATCTTTTCTCTCAGCTTTACATGCAAAGGGAAGAGCAGTCTCAGAGCAGTCAGTCTCCACCTCTCTCTTCGACAGTTCCCCTCTGCTTAGCCTCTTTTATTCATTCAAACAGTGTGATCTACAAGCAGGGCGTGATCATATAGTCATTGATGGAAAACTCACATGCGTTTTACAACCTGTCAGTGACCTTGAGTAGATGCATATACAAACATCCCATGCAGCTGTTGAACAAAGTTCTATTACATGTCTTATCTTTGGATGTGTTTTGATTGCTAGCTTGTACTCCCTTCTCTTCCCATCCTTCCCATCAAACAACCCGTCTCCAGGCAGGATGTGGACCCGACTGGTGTTCATCAGTTCTGTTGAGTCTGGAGAATGAGTCTGAGGAGAATGAGTCTGAGCAACCAGAGGAGCGAGAGGGGACTCATGTGCAGCCAGACATCTCTGCACCTCCTCCAGTCCGGCGGAGGAAGAAGCGTGCGCACAATTAAACTCTGCTCCGCATTCAGTTTGATTGCTGACACCAGGTCGGCTAAAAGTCTAATTTCAGTGCTCTTCAGCGCGCTCCTGCAGGTGTTTCACCTGCTGCATGTGCCTGATGTTTGGGAAAATGCGCCAGACAACAGCCGCATGAAGCCACACATCTGGCTTTGTCCTCCCCCCTCCTGCGCCACTGCATGGCACAGAGCCCAACTATGCATTCAGTCACAAAGTTCTTCTGAAAAACTGGAGCGATCTGAATTTGGTTGGATGAATATGGGTGTGTGTGTGTGTGTGTGTGTGTGTGTGTGTGTGTGTGTGTGTGTGGAGACAATTGACCTCGTTCACAACGTAACAGAACTTAACGATGCGCTGTTACGTGCAACAATGCGGAACACTATTCTTGACCGTGCGTAATGGTTCCTGATAATTCTCCAGCAACACGTGCCATTAATCGTAACGTGTGGAAACAGGTTGCAGCAGTTCCTGAGGACACCTGACGCCTCTGCCCCGAATAATCACATTCGTGATCAGCGGCCAAGAATGTGTACTTTGCGGCATTCGTGACTTGTCGTCGTTATGTGTAAACGCAGCGTTACCTAAACGTAGCATGTGGACATCGCAAACTTTGAAGTTTTTAAAAGAAGAATTTTGCAGCATGTCTGTGTCACGGAGCAACATCAGAAGAGAGCGAAGATGGTGAGAAAGACGTTTTTAAAAAGTGTGATAAGGACAAGAATCCGTGGCATTGTTGCTGGCTTCATGAACACACCTGAAAGATAAACGGGAAAAGTGAACTGGTAAAAAAATTTTTTCTGGAAAATAAACATTGTGCTGTTCAAACAGAATTTCAGAAAAGATTATATGCCTTTTTTCTTTCATTAATCTAGACTTTCTTTCATTGGGAAAAAAAAGACATTGTGGCTTTGAATGAATTTAGGCTATATGAATTTACACAACTATGTAAATTAGTTTTTATTAATGTAGACTTTTTTCATGGGAAAAAAGACATTGTGGCTTTGAGTGGATTTACAGGAATTTACACAAGAATGTGTGGCTTTTTACTATAAGGTATGTTATTGATATTTTACCTTGATTTTTAAAATATTCTACAAGTTTTAGCTGTGGTTTTTGAAATACTTTAACAGTCTTTCAGTCTTCATGAATTTCATGTAGTTTAATTGTTCTGAGTTAATGCATAATTTGGTTTACAATTAAAAGGAAAATCATACCAAGTCCTACTCCCTGTTCTCCCCTATTCTGTTATTTCAACATGATCATTGGTGGTTCAAATGAAAGGTTGAATCTAGGATCATTTAAATATACACTAATTTTGCGATTTGCTCTTCCAGGAGATGTTCATCCCGGCTCCTCGGGGGGGGGGGCACCGAATTTTCCTTGGATTTCACAATTTTCATTTCAATTTTCACAGCCATGTGTTTAAATTACTCCGTTTTGCCACCGTGTGTTGCGGAGATGATGCACAGCACCGTCTGTGCGTGTGCATGTGTGCGCACGCCGTGCTCCTCCAGAATTTGCATGTTCCACCTTTGGGGGAAAAAAACCCCCAAAACATTTATGGTTTGTACGTATTTGTCTGTTATCGGCACATATTTAATTAAAAGTTAAAAAATAGTGTAGAGAGTGAAAGACTGTTTAGCTGTGTCACACATTGTAGATAAAAAAAACAGTCTCACAGCTGATAATGCAGAGAAGCTTCTTTTCATCAAAATGAATCTGTCCCTCACATTTTCAAAAAAGGCTTTTTGTCCTCACAGACATAAACAAAGTTATTGATGGCCAGTTTCAGTTCTGTTCCTGGTGTTGTATACAACCCCTGGCAAAAATTATAGAATCACCGGCCTCGGAGGATGTTCATTCAGTTGTTTAATTTTATAGAAAAAAAGCAGATCACAGACATGACACAAAACTAAGTCATTTCAAATGGCAACTTTCTGGCTTTAAGAAACACTATAAGAAATCAGGAAAAATAATTGTGGCAGTCAGTAACGGTTACTTTTTTTAGACCAAGCAGAGGGAAAAAAAATATGGACTCACTCAATTCTGAGGAATAAATTATGGAATCACCCTGTAAATTTTCATCCCCAAAACTAACACCTGCATCAAATCAGATCTGCTTGTTAGTCTGCATCTAAAAAGGAGTGATCACACCTTGGAGAGCTGTTGCACCAAGTGGACTGACATGAATCATGGCTCCAACACGAGAGATGTCAATTGAAACAAAGGAGAGGATTATCAAACTCTTAAAAGAGGGTAAATCATCACGCAATGTTGCAAAAGATGTTGGTTGTTCACAGTCAGCTGTGTCTAAACTCTGGACCAAATACAAACAACATGGGAAGGTTGTTAAAGGCAAACATACTGGTAGACCAAGGAAGACATCAAAGCGTCAAGACTGAAAACCTAAAGCAATATGTCTCAAAAATCGAAAATGCACAATAAAACAAATGAGGAACGAATGGGAGGAAACTGGAGTCAACGTCTGTGACCAAACTGTAAGAAACCGCCTAAAGGAAATGGGATTTACATACAGAAAAGCTAAACGAAAGCCATCATTAACACCTAAACAGAAAAAAACAAGGTTACAGTGGGCTAAGGAAAAGCAATCGTGGACTGTGGATGACTGGATGAAAGTCATATTCAGTGATGAATCTCGAATCTGCATTGGGCAAGGTGATGATGCTGGAACTTTTGTTTGGTGCCATTCCAATGAGATTTATAAAGATGACTGCCTGAAAAGAACATGTAAATTTCCACAGTCATTGATGATATGGGGCTGCATGTCAGGTAAAGGCACTGGGGAGATGGCTGTCATTATATCATCAATAAATGCACAAGTTTACGTTGATATTTTGGACACTTTTCTTATCCCATCAATTGAAAGGATGTTTGGGGATGATGAAATCAATTTAAGATGATAATGCATCTTGCCATAAATCAAAAACTGTGAAAACATTCCTTGCAAAACAAAACATAGGGTCAATGTCATGGCCTGCAAATAGTCCGGATCTTAATCCAATTGAAAATCTTTGGTGGAAGTTGAAGAAAATGGTCTATGACAAGGCTCCAACCTGCAAAGCTGATCTGGCAACAGCAATCAGAGGAAGTTGGAGCCAGATTGATGAAGAGTACAGTTTGTCACTCATTAAGTCCATGCCTCATAGGGTTGCCAACCGTCCCTTGAAAAACGGAATCGTCCCTTATTTGGAAATAAAAGTGCGTTCCGTATTGACCTGAAACGGGACGCAGTTTGTTCCGTATTTCTGTGAGAATCAAAAAGTCTGTAAAATGTCAATGGAATTGACTGACGCTTTATATGGAAACTTACGTTAAATTTGATCCCAGCCTCTCTCCTGCTCTTCACCAATGAGCTGACAGACATGAGTTGACGATACAGAATCACTCTTATCTCATTGGTCGAGGGACATCTGCTCGCAAGAAGATCCCAGACGAGAATCATGAGCCGACAATGGTCGTCGGACGACCATAGCAGCATGGCTGATACCGACACTGGCATTGCAGATACGCCTACGAACAGCAATGTCTGTAACGTCGTTACTCCTCGAAAAAAAACAAAACAAAAAAGAAAGCAAAAATACATGGGCAAATGGGAAAAGGTGCGCGACAACAGCTATAAGTATTGTTTACTTTTTCAGACTTTCACTGTTACATTGTTTTGGATTCTTTTTTTTTCTTTTTTTTTGTTAATTTATACACTTTTATAACAATAACACGACAGATTTATTTTTAAAGACATTTTTTTATACTTTGAAGCAGGACAGGATGCTCATATTGAAATTGTAAGTGAAAATTTATTTTGTACTAAAAATAAATTGCTAAATAATAATTTGTTTTCCGCATGTTCATATCATAACATATGCATGTGTGCATCTACTTAAATTCAGGGTCAAGTCAATAGTCAAATGGTTAAAAATCGTTTCACACACACGCTGGGAAGGGTGAAGGCAATGGTCAGTTGGCCGGTCCATGGAAATAGAGACTGGAATGGACGTCACGTGACTAGCGGCATGCCGCACGGCGGCCATTACTGAGGGTGGAGAGAGACCTTGATCCTGTTAAACAGAAGCGATATGAGGAGAAAAAAGGCAGCCAGTGCTTCATCATCAACTGCACAAACCACAAAAACAAATTGTCCAATGCTAAAATGAACTGTACAAGAGCCTTAATGTAATTATGTAAAACAAATGTCTATTTTAAAGTCGTAATGCCGCAATTTAATGTCAATGTACTGAGACTATAACTCAACGTTCTTTTCATTAAGCTGCGTTCACATGCGGAAACAAAAATGTTTAAATATATTTATGTATATATACTTGCAGCTGTTGTTTAATATGATATGTACTTGGTGGTCACAGGAGGCATTTAAATTTGAACAGTGTGGTTGGAGGGGATGGAGGAGGTACTTTTTACCCTGACTGAGGGTCAAAAGTCAAATTCTGAATGGCTTTATATCTACTTGTAATAAAATGTTAGTAAAAATCATATATATGTTGTTGTCATTAAAAGTCGCAGTAATATTACAGTGGAAAAAGCAGCAAGATAAATGAGCACAAGGCCAAGGCATACTTCAGATTTATATTTTAATACATAAGGATTGTTTATCCAGACATGTATGGGTTCCTTAGACCTTTTAATTAGCATGAATACAACTTACAAGCGTCATTTATAAAAATCCATCGAGAATTATGACAGGAAAAAAAAAATCAGTAAATGAACAGAATGGAATAATTTCCACACTTTACATAAAACATTTTTTTCTACCTAGACATGTATGGGTTCATTAGAAAGAGCAATGAAAGGGCTTTAAAACAAGCCTACTTTTATTAAAATCTGTTAACAACTAGCGACAATAGAGCGAGAAAAGCAGCACAGTTTGTCATAATTTCCCCAAATTTCTGCATTTTACATGTTTTTTTTTTTTTTTTAAACCCCCACATGCATAGGTGCATTGGAAAGAGCTTTCGAAGGGCTTTGAAACAAGCCTACAGTTATTAAAATCCATTAAGAAATAGTGACGTTAGTGCAAAAAAAAGCGGTCAGTTTATTATTGATGAGCTGCACATTTCCACCCTTAGTAATGGCGCCTTCCTGTCCTGAGCGACGCTAATAGATAGAGGCGCGCATGTCCATTCCAGTCTCAACATCCTCCGAGGCTGGTGATTCCATAATTTTTGCCAGGGGTTGTATTATGTCGTGCTGAAGCCACAGGTTGCATTATAGTGAGATGTCTGGCAGTGTCATGTTTGTTAAACACAGGATTAACGTTAATCTGCTGGTCAGATATTTGGCAGACACTACCCACCTGGAAACTGAACATTCTTTGAATGTTCATTGAACATTTGCATGAGAACGTTTGCAAACATGGCATGAACATTGGATGAACATCATATGAACAAAGTGACAGGTAATGTTTGCATGCAAACATTCAATGAACATTATACAAACATTCACAAATGTTCACAAACATCATATGAACAGTTGAACCAGAACATTAAATTAACATTTGTAGAATGTTCGAATGCTAACATTACCTGTCCTCATTTGTTCATATGATGTTCGTGCAATGTTCCTGCTCAATATATCTACAATTTTGTGATTTTTCCTATTGAGAACTAAAAATGACATAAAACAAACTTTATAAATGTTTTAAAATTCAACAGGTTTTATTCAAATAGTAACTTGCAATGTATTTATGGAATTCACATATAAAATCAATAATGCAGAAACTTTTGAAATCACTTACAGATTTAATGATGGAATTCATCTTTACAGAATTAAACATCATGCTCAAAAATAAAAAGCACATAAAATGAAAAATTTTCAACTTTACAAAAGATTTCTTACATGGCATACCACCGACACTACTCCAAAAGATGTTCAGACAAAATAAGAAATCTTCGAGAAATAATGAAACCTAAAAAAATTAATCTATTGATCTACAACCAACTACACATTTTAGGAGCAAAAATAAATTCAGCTTACATCTACATACAGTTAATAATACTTTGATATTTAAGAGCAAAACTGTGGACAGTTTTAAAACAAACATTACTCTCAAATTCCCTGAGAAAATTCCTATGAAAACATATTAATACGTATAAAGTTTTTAATCACAGATTTGAAGACTCAGTATGACAGTCAGATACGACAATGCAACTTGCTGAACAAACATTTTTAAGAGCGAAACTGAACAGTTTAACGCAAACACATTACAATCAATAAATTTCCTGAGGAAATTCACATGACAAAACACTAAGTTTTTATCACATAGAAGTATGACAGTCAGATACTTGCTGAACACAATTTTTAAAGCAAAATTGAACAGTTTTAACACAAACACATTACAATAAAATTTCCTGAGGAAATTCATATGATTAAAAAAATATACAAAAATAATAAAAAAATTATTAATTTAAATTAAAGTTTCTCCGTAAGAAATTAAATTTTATCAAAAATATTCCATGTACAATGCAATTAAATGCTGCTGCTAATCTGCTCATAAGTTTTGATATTATGAAATATAAACACAATGCTAAAATACCCTCAGCCATATGAGGATTGTCTTCTTAATAATTACTTAATTGGTATCCCAGTGCAAAGTGTGTGTGTGTGTGTATGTATATATATATATATATATATATATATATGTGTGTATATATATCTCACTAATAGGGATGGGTATCGAGAACCGGTTCCTTTCGGGTATCGTTAAGAAATTATTCGATCCACCGACATCAATAAGCTTTGTGCTTAACGATTCTGTTATCGGTCCTTCAGAGTGGCCGTTGTTTTGGCGGGTGTTTGTCAGGAAAATGATCATTTTGATTACAGACCCTGCAGCGGGTCCTTAACTCTTCTACAGCGCGGCTTTGCTTTGAACCTTGAACCAATCGAAGCGTGGTTCGCAGATTGAAGCAATGCTTCGGTCGATTCTTTCTTTCGCTTAATTTTCCCCCGCTAAAACCCTAAAGAGCATACGCCTGTGAGTATTATTTACCTTTTCTATGTTAAACTGACCTGTTATGGTCTTCTGAAACAGTTGATAGATGTATTTTATAACTTAAAAACGGGAGCGATGCTAACGCGTTAGCATGTCTATGGCATTTTCAATGTTAAAAGTTAGCATTTAGCAATTGCAGCCGTCATCACGTTCGGGTGCATTTGTTTTCAAATTGTAATATTCCTTAAATTTATTTTTGGTTATATATTAATAATCTAATGATTATTATATAATAGCAATGAACATAAATAAATACATACAGAAATAAATGTTTCCTGTGAACACCTAGTGACTCTCACACCTCCATTTCATCCCTGTCTTATTTAAGTTTAATGACAGTTTGTTTCGGTCAAACCATATTTTCAGTTTAATTTCTTCAGTGATTTCCTCCAGAACTATCTGCCAAACTAGAAAACTGCTGCATCCTAGTAAGAGCAGAATACTACTGGAATTAATTTGAATAAGGAAAGTTGTTTTTTTTTTTTTCTCACCTAAATGGATGCTGCACTCACTCCAGTTTATTGTCTGGAATAGCCCCAGATTGTATTTCAGAGCTTCTAGAATTCAAACATTTTCGTGCAGGTGGTGTTGGGGGGGTAATTTTGGGTTTCAGCTTTTTTTTGTTTTTCACCACTTTCATCCCTGAATGAGTTGTGATTCACTTTTGTGCGGATTAAAGTTACTAACTGGGACTCCTGTCTCGTTGCGAGAAAGAAACAAGAATCGTTCTCCGTTCTGTTCACACAGCTCCAAACGTGCGGCTCTCTGACAAGTCAAGATAGAACGATAGAATTCAGTCTGAATTAATAACTTCAAAGCGAAACAGTTTTGTTTATTTTTATTTATGTCCAGAGATCAAGGATACAGTGACTAATTTCATATTTATTTACTTTAAGACTCAAGGAAATACATAGAAAACCTGTAAAGCCTACTTTTAGTACAAAATTCACGAGGTATCGATAATGGCATCGATATCGATAAAACCTTATCAATACCCATCCCTAATCACTAATATATTCGCCTCTGCATGTTTATATTGGTGTTGTAGGATAAACTCAATGACATTTTAATGGCATCCAAAGGAGATCATGCGTGTGCACATGCATGAGCTTCTGAAAAATGTGGAAGTTACCTTCGACTGCAGGATGTGGGTGCACACTGATGTCTGCGAGATGTCTTGTTTTATCAGATTGTGAAAACAGCGTTTTCCGTTTTCGAAGTGTTTTTCAATAGCTTTTACATAATATATGATAGACATGTTAGATTTACATGGAAATTAATCTGTTTTGGAGCAGATTCTGCCATGTTGCATTAGCAGCCAGAGAGACCAGACGTCATGGTGCCTCTCTACTGTGACTGGGTGTCACCCCCCCCAAAAAAAAAACAGATTTGCAAGATTGTTAGTTTCTCAAACCTATAATCTGGGTCAGGAAGAAGTTCAGGATGGTCCCGTCTATACTTCTTCTGCTTGGATACGACATCTTCAGATTATGGCACAATTGCAGAAATGATGGTAGTATTATCCATTGATGTGATATTTATTGCAGCCTCCATAACAACTCTGTAAATTTGTGGCACGTCCCTGGCAAGGCTGCCTTTGATGGTTCCTGACTTGCCGTGACTGTTGAAGCACTTGCCAAAGATAAACAGGAGCCGTAGCGTACAAGCAGACCCTGACAATGCTTGTTACCGTATTCTTCCCTTGTTCCATTCCAGGGGTGTATGCAGTCAAGGCACTGATTAGGGCATTCCTCTGGTGCCTGATTCACTTGTCCTCGCCATCAAGTCTGTCATTAGCACTCTTGAGCTGCAAGTTGAACATTTCCATTGTTAGTCATAAGCAATTATATATATTTCCTGTTCAGATACTGTATAATTTGAGCGGCATGGTCATAACTGGTATTCAACTCAACTCCTTATTGGACAGGCCCTATATTTTTAACAAGCTGTTTATTTGCTTGCAGAATTTTTCTCAGGTTAGTATACCACACCGGTGAAACCAGATCAGACAAAAATGATTAATCCTCTGTACACCACCGCCATTTGTGTAAAGGGCCTTTCGCACCACATGCTTTGGAAGTGTCAGAGGCATCACAAATCGGTCTAAAAAGCATTATTTTCAATGAAACATGTAGCTTTTTACAGGCGTTAGAAGTGTCGCGTCAAAAGCTGAGCTAAACAGATGCTTCTGCCAGGAGTGTGCGCATTCCTGCTTGTCAACAGAATGACGTTCAAAGTTCAACCCAATCCAACTTTTGGTGCTCTGAACTGTGACAAAGCTTCGCACTGTCCAATAGAAATGTGTTGGGTCCAAGCTAGAGGTGCACCGATTGATCGGGCAACAATCATTATCAGCCGATCACGCCTTGATCAGTTTGATCGGTGATCGGCAAAATGCGCCGATCAAAAGGACCGATCACAACAGTGCAGGCAGAAGCGCAGGGAGCGCTTGGTCCTGTCATGACACGCTTTCCTCTGTGACGTAAACTCATTTTGACTTCTGATATGAGCTGGATGGACAAGGAGAGCAGTCGCCATCATCTAATGTAGTCCATGTCCGTCCAGCTCATATCAGAAGTCAAAATGAGTCAAATGGCTCTGAGAGATCTAAATGGACTGCTGTGTAATGAATGGAACCACACTGCCATCTAGTGGATATCCAGTGTGCGTGAGTGTGTATTTATGAATCAGTAGGCATTTTGATTTTGTTTATTTTTTCATGTGTAGAGGTACAGAGAGTACAAAGAAGCTTTGTTCATTTGATTTGCTTATATTGTGAACTGCCATGATACTGGAATTGACAACTAAGTTCGAAATAAAAAAAAAATTATTGAATTGATTGATTTGTTTGTGGATCTGTGGATTTCGCGAAAAGAATCTCAAAATTACGTCAGAGGAAAGCGATGAATGCATGTAATTGGTGATCCACAAATGCTGAAACTCAATTCACAAATACAATTTCCAGTTTTACAAATGTAATTTATTTATTTTATTTTTTTTTTTACAAATTAAGTTTTATATTTGCAAATACAACATTATTTGCAAAGACCAATTTAAATGGTAAATGGACTGCATTTATATAGCGCTTTTCCATCTGCATCAGATGCTCAAAGCACTTTACAATTATGCCTCACATTCACCCCGATGTCAGGGTGCTGCCATACAAGGTGCTCACTACACACCGGGAGCAATAGGGGATTAAAGGCCTTGCCCAAGGGCCTTAGTGATTTTCCAGTCAGGCGGGGATTTGAACCCATGATCTTCTGGACTCAAGCCCAACACCTTAACCACTAGACCATCACCTCCCCAATTTACGAATTACAGATATGAAATTCGCATTTGTGGATATCTGAACACATTTGCAAATCAATGATTTGTAGATCATCCTGTGTGCATTTACAAATATTAATGAGACAATTTTAACCCCATAGAATGAGGGCTGTATTTTACATTCTCATCGTATTCTCTGTAGGCTGTAACCTGAGCAACATGAAACATGGGAGAAAAAAAAAAGCTTGCTGGTAGAACAAAGTCAGTGTAATAAAACAAAATTTGGCAGTTTATTCTAGTGTCTTTATTTGAATGCATGTTTTTTGTTTTCATCATTACGTTTTAATGCAAAAAATAGTCCTATACATTAGACCTACATTCTTATTTTGGACATGATCCAAATATGTACTTGATCGGTATCGGCAGATCAAAATTTCAGTGATCGGCCTAAAAAAATCCTGATCGGTGCACCTCTAGTCCAAACATGGAAGACTCGTGGCAGAAACCACTGATCTCTACAAAACAGAAATGTGTCACAGGACTGCTCATTTATACAGAGCAGTTTTCTGAAGAAAAATCCTTGCAAATGTTTTTTAACCCAAAAATTAATTTGATTGTGAAATCGAATTGCTGTATTAAAGCTTTTTCTTGGTTCATTGACACATACAACATGGCGATCATTCAGCTTTCCTCTGGGGGAAAAAAAATGAGTGAAAATCTCCGCCCCCCTGCTGCATGCGTTGCGTCAGGGCGTAGGGAGGCGTTGACACATTGGGAGTTGTTGCCTGACGCGTATAAAGCATGCAGTGTGAAAGGCCCTTTAGTTACTAGTTTCCATAAATACAGTATGTTTATAATACACTGTGTAAAAAAAAAAAAAAAAAAAAAAAAAAGGCAAAACATTATTTAAGTGAAGAGGATCTAACAAACAGAAAACACATTAACTCACTTCTTTGAGTGACTTTACTGGAAGCCTCATTACTTCCAGGCACTGCTTGTAATTGGTTCAAGCACACACTCCTGGTTTAGCTGGCCAGCCTTCGGATAATTGTGTCAGCAGCGTCCACATTGTTCTCTCTCCTGGTATGTCTGGGAACCGACACTTTCAGGAATGGTCCAAGGATGCAGTGCATCAACTTTGTCATTCAGCTGTTCGATACTGTGAATGTCATTCTGCTTCTCCTGGAACACAAAATGTATATAGATCCACATGTTACAACCTTAATACAGAAGTTCCCACTTTTTTTATTAAATCCTATGCTTCACAAATGATTAAGCCAATGCTGTTGACCTTTCATCATGAGCACGGACAAATCTGTGAATGAACTGAGTGATTAAAGTGAGCTATGGAGAAAAAACAAAACTTGAAAGCTCTTGACAAGGCCCTGGCGGGGTCTGGTGGTTGTCCCCCAGAAAAATGTGAAATCTCAAATGCATTCTGGTGCTTACTCAGGTCTATTCCAAAAGAATCTCCAAAAATTTATTTTTTTGTTGGCACAGGTCAGTTTTTCCACCCCAGATAAGCTGGTAAACCTCAGTAGTACAGCATAGAAGTCCTTATGTTTCAAGTGTATGGTACCATAGACAGTATGCACACACTATGCAAATGAAACATTATGCAAGGGACACAGAATTTTTTTATAAGAAATTCTGAAACTTTATATCAGCAATAAATAAATATGTTTATTGAGTAACAGGGCCTGTAAATTATTTCTTTAAATAAGGAAAGTTAGCATATACAACTTCATTACTGACAGATTTTACTCTATTTTCAAATTATATCCCAAATAGAACAGAGTATTTCTTGCCAGAAATGTTTGAATATTTTGCTTGCTTGCTGAACATGAATTTTAGAATCTACTGGCACAAGACACTATACAATCTTATTTAACCATTATAGTACAAACCTCTGCATAATCGGGCTGATGTGAATCAACTGCAGGCACACACTCAACCCACTGATCAGATGGAGGATTCACTGATTCAACAACTCTTATGGCAGCCGGCATGGTTGCTGTTGGGGGGGAAACAAGCAATAATCCAAAAATATCATAAAGTATAAAATATCTTCATAAAGTCTCTCTCTTCATAACGTCTCTTTCTGGGCACTGACATTACTTAAACTTCAATTGCATCAACACCTAATAAAAGAGAGTATATATTTTAGTCATGTTTTAGTCAAAATATTAATTAGGCCTGTGCCTCTCTGTGGCTAACGTTAGCTCCATGCTAGTCAAAAATGTGTTGGTTTGGTTCCCATTAATCCATGGCTGGCATAATCAAGCTTCAAGCAAGTTTTGTTATTTCTGGCTAAAACGAATTTGTGCTCACATCAGGTTCCGTTACCTTCTTTTGATAGTCACAGCGTCGATATCACGGCACAAAGGCCCAGCCATTTGAAGCTAGCTGGTACCTCATGGTAGCTATGTGGTGGTTCTTTGTGAGGAATCCCAGTCGACGAGTGTCCAGCGTTAGTCTCCTCTTCTGCTCTTAGTGGTCTCTTAATCATAGTATAGAGACTGAACAGGCAAATTAACTTGTGGAACACAAACTTTTATTTGCTAAAACAGAACGGAGTTGAGTGCTGCAACTTAGCTAAGTCTTCTTCTTCTGCTCTGTTAAACAGCGGGTTTTAACCCAACTCGGTGCACTACTGCCACCTTCTGGTTCGTGAGCAGCACTGCAAGCAACTGTGACGCAGCAAGCATATTAACAAAATAATTTAACAGTAAATAGATCTATGTACACAAACTACTCTAAATAAAATTAATTCATTTGAATTGTATCCTCTGATAATGTTGGTCAAACAACTATAGTGTTTCAGACGTTCTGACCCAATTATTACAGTAGTTTTGTGAGACAGCATTTCTCTGAGCTGATAAACCTGCTGTGGCTTTACCTTTAACCACAAAGGAACCAAACACTTATGCTAGAAATTTGTTAACTTAATTGCCAATACTTGAATGTATAATGTGATTACAGGAAATTATACAGAATAATCACTGATGCTTTTTTTTAATTTATTTATTTATTTCTTACCAGAATGAGTATGTTGCATTTTACATACAGAAATGATTGTATCCAGGTCTTACAATTATATTGTGTACAATGTACATGTTTTACCCTGGATAATTATAAAATCATGCCTGTTGCAAAAGATGTTGGTTGTTCACAGTCAGCTGTGTCTAAACTCTGGACCAAATACAAACATGTGAAGGTTGTTAAAGGCAAACATACTGGTAGACCAAGGAAGACATCAAAGCGTCAAGACAGAAAACTTAAAGCAATATGTCTCAAAAATCGAAAATGCACAACAAAACAAATGAGGAACGAATGGGAGGAAACTGGAGTCTGGATGACAGGATGAAAGTCATATTCAGTGATGAATCTCGATTCTGCATTGGGCAAGGTGATGATGCTGGAACTTTTGTTTGGTGCTGTTCCATTGAGATTTATAAAGATGACTGCCTGAAGAGAACATGTAAATTTCCACAGTCATTGATGATATGGGGCTGCATATCAGGTAAAGGCACTGGGGAGATGGCTGTCATTACATCATCAATAAATGCACACGTTTAAGTTGATATTTTGTACACTTTTCTTATGCCATCAATTGAAAGGATGTTTGGAAAATCTTGAAAAATGAAATCATTTTTCAAGATGATAATGCATCTTGCCATAGAGCAAAAACTGTGAAAACATTCCTTGCAAAAAGACACATAGGGTCAATGTCATGGCCTGCAAATAGTCCAGATCTTAATCCAATTGAAAATCTTTGGTGGAAGTTGAAGAAAATGGTCCATGACAAGGCTCCAACCTGCAAAGCTGATCTGGCAACAGCAATCAGAGAAAGTTGGAGCCAGATTGATGAAGAGTACTGTTTGTCACTCATTAAGTCCATGCCTCAGAGACTGCAAGCTGTTATAAAAGCCAGAGGTGGTGCAACAAAATACTAGTGATGTGTTGGAGCGTTCTTTTGTTTTTCATGATTCCATAATTTTTCCTCAGAATTGAGTGATTCCATATTTTTTTCCCTCTGCTTGGTCTAAAGTAACCATTACTGACTGCCACAATTTTTTTTTTCCTGATTTCTTAAAGTGTTTCTTAAAGCCAGAAAGTTGCCATTTGAAGTTACTTTAGTTTTGTGTCATGCCTGTGATCTGCTTTTTTTTCTACAAAATTAAACAACTGAATGAACATCCTCCGAGGCCGGTGATTCCGTAATTTTTGCCAGGGGTTGTATTTCTTCAAACTCCAACAGACCTACATTTACTTGTCAAGAAAATGCCCTAATGATGATTCTGAGTTAAAACGCTTTGGTGTATTCAACAGCCTCACTATGAACTGTGTGTTGAATCTAGGGATGCCGAATCTGCAATTTTTCACCTCCGATCCGATACCAGAGCTCTGTTTGCTTTAACATTATTATCATTATTGTTTTTATATGAGGATTTTCTTAAAGGAGACCTGAAAGTTCAGCTACAATTTGCCAGAAGGTGAATCCAGGATTAAAGCCTAGATTTGATGTTTTGGTGAAAGAATTAAGTACTTTTATTTTTTTAGAGACTTTTATAGCCTTAAAGAGAAAAGACAGCACTCTCTCTCTTTCTCAATTTTCAATTTCAATGGAGCTTTATTGATATGGGAGACATATGTTTACGTTGTCAAAGCATGTGTTATAGAGTAAAAATGAAAAATTAAGTCCTCTCTGTCTGTCTGTCTTCCTCCCTCTTTCTGTTCCCCTCTTGCTGTCTCCCCCCCTCGCTGTCTGATTCCCCCTCTCTCCCTCTCTCTTTGTCTGTCTCTCTCTCTTTCTCAATTTTCAATTTCAATGGAGTTTTATTGACATGGGTAGTGTTGAGTAAAACTTATGTTCTGTTTCTCGTTTGCTCTAGGGGATTAAGGACCTTGCATAAGGGTCCTTAGTGATTTTCTGGTCAGGCTGGGATGTGAACCAAGGATCTTCTGGTCTCAAGCCCAACGCTTAACCACCATCAGACCATCACCTCCCCTAAATGTAAGTCCCTTTTCTTTTGTTTATAAATTAATATAATATCAAATGAGCACGATCTACTTTAGCCGTTATATAAAACAAATAATGAATGTTTTTGCATTCTTTCAATGGTACGAACATTTAATTTAGTAAAAGCTGGAACCTACCATTCAACGAGGCTTTATGTGCCAGCTTTCACCTCATGAAATATTCATACCATTGAACTTATAAACATTCATTATTTGTATAATATATGACATTCAAAATATTAGTTTCTGGTATCAATACCTCTAGAGGTTTGTGATGGCAAAGTTGGCAATTTAGTCCAGTTGGTGAAAGCATGGTGGAATTGTAATGGGCCTCTGAGGCTGAATTATCAGGGTTCTCCCCAGACAATGGAACAACAGCGTAACGCCATTATAGTGTTATGACAGCGCCGTTATACTGTGCCCTGCTTTTGGGTAGTTTTCTAATCCAGCCAGACTGTGTCTGTGCTGAACTGCCTGCTCACCCCTCCCCTGCCGGCAGAGAGCCGAGGAGAACAGCGATGCATCTCAGAGTGAGAGAGCACAGCGTCTCACAGTGGGGGGAAAAAACACACACACACACACACACACAAAAAAAACCCTCAGTCTTCCAATAAAAAGAGCTCCTTCTGCCTGCGTAGCCAGCGAGAGAGGAGCGGGGGGGACAGTGGACATTGCACACTGTAAAAAGCAGCAAAGCAGTTTTTTCACACATCCTCAGTGCTCCTACACCCGCGAGGAGCTTCTAAACTTCAGATCATCAACACCCACAGACATTACGCCAGTTTTTTTTAGTGCCTGCAGCTGAACTGGTTCACTTTTTGGCCAAAAGAGTGAGACGCCGGCGGAGAGGAAAATGAGCTTGAGCTCTCGTGCACCTCAGATGAAGGGGCATGCGCACGCCCCTACCTGGGATATTTCTCTCCAACGTCCGCTCACTCCACAACAAGATGGATGAGCTGGCACTGCTGATGAAGAAGAATAGAGATTTCTCCTCATCTTGTGTACAGACACCGGACTGCGCGCTCCAACTAGAGGGATTCCAACTCCTCTGCGCAGACAGAGACTGAGCGCACTCTGGTGGAAAAACTAGAGGGGGAGGACTCTGCTTCTATATCAACAACGCCTGGTGCTCCGATGTGACTGTGATCTCCGAACACTGCTGTCTCTCTCTGGAATATCTCCTCATAAGCTGCAGACCGTTCTACTCTCCACATGAGTTTAACTCTTTCATACTTTGCTCTGTGTATATTCCACCGAGCGCGGACGTGCAGGAGGCCGAGCGCACGCCCGCGGATCAGATTATGAGCGTGGAGAGAGACTTTCCGGACTCCCTTGTTATAATTCTCAGTGATTTTAACAAAGGGAATCTGTCAGGAATTACCAAAATACAAACAGTTTGTTAAATGCCCAACCAGAGAAGGCAGCACGTTAGATCATTGTTACACAACAGTGAGTGGTGCATACCGAGCGGTGGCCCGTGCAGCTTTGGGACTCTCAGATCACGTGATGGTCCACTTGATCCCCGCATACAGACAGAGACTAAAACTCTCTAAACCTGTTGTGAGGACATCTAAAGTGTGGCACAATGAAGCTGTGGAAGAGCTACGCGCGTGCGTGGGCACTACGGATTGGGATATGTTTGAGGCTTCAGCAGACAGTCTAGATGACTACATGGACACTGTGACGTCATATATTCATTTCTGTGAAGACAGCATCATCCCACAGCGCACCAGGGTGAGATATAACAATGACAAGCCCTGGTTCACACCTAAACTCTGGCAGCTCCGTCAGCAGAAAGAGGTGGCTTTCAGAGAAGGAGACAGCTATAGAGGTGCAAAGTACAGATTTAGCAAGGAGGTGGCAAAGTAAGTAAGTAAGCAAGCTTTATTTATAAAGCGCCTTTCACAGACCAGGGTCACAAAGCGCTGCACATGGCATACAAAAATAATCTAAAAATAACATACGAAAACAATAAAATACAATATTAGGCTAAAAAGCTAACTTAAAGAATTGCATCTTTAGTTGCCTTCTAAAAGTATCTATACAGTCCAGAGAACGAAGGGCACAGGGAAGCTCATTCCAGAGGCTAGGCGCCACCGCTTTAAAAGATCTGTCCCCGCGAGTTTTAAAACGGGTCAAAGGCTAAATCCATGTACAGTTCACGTCTGCAGCAAAGGTTCTCTGCCAACAACTCAGGCTCTGTGTGGAGGGGGTTGAAAGAGATCACCAACTACAAGCCCAAAGCACCTCGTTCTATTGACAACCTGAAGCTGGCCAATGACCTGAATGTCTTCTATTCACGCTTTGAAGACAAGGACTCACACCTCCCCACCCCCCACACAACTGGATATTCAAACACCATGGACCTCCCCCCTCTCCCCGTTGCCCTCTCCGTCCAAGAGGAGGACGTGAGAAGACACTTCAAAAGGCTGAATCCACGTAAGGCCCCGGGCCCAGACTGTGTCTCTCCTGCCACCCTGAGACACTGTGCTGATGAGCTGGCCCCAGTCTTCACGGGGATCTTCAACACCTCCCTGGAGTCATGCCATGTTCCAGTCTGCTTCAAGTCCTCCATTATAGTTCCAGTCCCCAAGAAACCACGCATCACTGGACTTAATGACTACAGGCCTGTGGCTCTCATGTCTGTAGTCATGAAGACCTTCGAACGCCTGGTTTTATCCCACCTGAAGTCCATCACCGACCCCCTCCTGGACCCCCTGCAGTTTGCCTACAGAGCCAACAGGTCTGTAGACGAAGCCATAAACCTGGCCCTGCACTCCATCCTGCAGCACCTGGACTCCCCAGGAACCTACGCTAGGATCCTGTTTGTGGACTTCAGCTCTGCATTCAACACCATCCTTCCGGCTTTGCTCCAGGACAAGCTTTCTCTGCTCCACGTGCCCGACTCCACCTGCAGGTGGATCACAGACTTCCTGACGGACTGGAGTTAGCATGTGAGGCTGGGAAAGAATGTCTCTAACACTCGGGCTCTCAGCACAGGATCTCCACAGGGCTGTGTCCTTTCCCCTCTGCTCTTCTCCCTGTACACTAACTGCTGCACCTCCAGCCATGACTGCGTAAAGCTCATCAAGTTTGCGGACGACACCACCCTCATCGGACTCATTTCGGATGGGGATGAGTCTGCCTACAGGAGGGAGGTGGACCGGCTGGTGACCTGGTGTAGCAGCAACAACTTGGAGCGCAACGCCCAGAAAACAGTGGAAATGATCGTGGACTTCAGGAAAGCCACAGCCCCCCCCGCCCTCCCTCGCCCTCACCAACAGCCCCATCACCACTGTGGACTGTCACCGCTTCCTTGGCACCACCATCACCCAGGACCTCAAGTGGGAGTCAACCATCAGCTCCCTCATCAAGAAGGCCCAGCAGAGGATGTACTTCCTGCGGCAGCTGAAGAAGGCCAAGCTGCCTGTCCAGCTGATGGTGCAGTTCTACACGGCCATCATCGAGTCCATCCTCTGCTCCTCCATCACGGTGTGGTACGCCGGGGCCACAGCCAGGGACAGACACAGACTGCAGCGCATTGTGGCCTCTGCTGAGAAGGTGATCGGCTGTAGCCTTCCATCTCTCCACGACCTGCACGTCTCCAGGACTCTGGCCCGAGCAGGTCAGATCACAGCTGACCCTTCTCACCCTGCACACAGTATTCAAACCACTCTCCTCGGGCAGGAGGCTACAGTCCATCCGGACCAGAACCTCCCGCCATAAGAACAGTTTCTTCCCCTCTGCCGTTAGACTCATGAACTCCTCATAACTCAGTCACCTTAACCTTAACTCTGTCACTTTATCATTTTATCACGGGTCACTTTAGACCAGTGATTCTCAACCGGGGTGCCGTGGCACCCTAGGGTGCCGTGATCAATTGTCAGGGGTGCCGTGGGCAATTATCAAATATCACCATTATCGGGTGTATGTGCTGTAATAGTGTGGTAGATGGTGTAATGCTCTTTTATTCCAGTAGATGGCAGCAAAGCGCGCAGTAGCGCTGAGCCGTGTGCCGACAAGGAGGCGTGATCGCCATTTTAATTCCGGGCAAGTTAGTGATTTGTGTGCGTAGAAGTTCACTTAGTCTCGTCAAGAAACAGGTGGAATTTGCTGGAAAGCTGCGCATGTTGGCAGTCACAAACGGAAGAACAAGGGAGACAATATTTCCTTCCATAAGTAAGTGGTTTTGGTTATTGTTGTCACTTTGTCCATGATATTTGGATGATAAACAGCTGTATGTCTCCTGCCGTACCTGTGTCACCCGATGACACGGATCATTAATTTCACTTATGTCTAGTTGATATTTTCCACTGCTAGACCAGTGTCTAGTTAAAATTCTTGTCGTTAGTGACTAAAAATTGTTCGACAAGACTGGGGAGTTTTTTTTTTTTTTTTTTTTTTTGCACCTTAAAATAATGAGATTAATGACCCGCGCTGTGCTGCCACACACACAGAAATGTGCACACACACACCGATGACTTCATGAATGAAACTCGGTCAATAAAGGATAATTGTGTAAAAATATAATATATATAAATGTATTGTGATGGTTTTAGGAGCCGCGCTGCGTTGAACAGCAGCAGCTCAGCCAAGCAGCGTAGCTTAACAGCACAGATCCGTGTAACTTTCAACACTAATATTTGTGAATGTGTGGGTGTCAGAGTAAGTTTAATACTTTCCTGACATAATTTAATGTAATTTAATTTTACTGGCTCGATATCCAGGACAAAATGGCATTTTAACACGTATTTTGCGAGCATTTTTCTGAGTGTGTTCAGTCACGAATCTCCATTGAAAATGCATTAACATCCGGGTACTTCGTCAATATTTTGCCCGGTTAGGAGACGTCATGTCGCTGTCCATGAAGGGACGTTTTCGTTTAATGTGCAGCATTGGGACTGCGCTCTCTAGTTCTTATATACAGCTCCATGACTATAGTATACTATGTTACGTCATATCTGTACCGCACGTGTTGCTAATGTGCTAACGCACCGTGTAGAGACAGTCGAGTTAGTGGTGCTTGACACGTGACACATGACAGTGGTGTGCCGCAGGATTTTGTAAATATAAAAAGGGTGCCGCGGCTCAAAAAAGGTTGAAAATCACTGCTTTAGACAATGTACTTTGGTTTAATTGCTCCCACTCCTCCCACTGCACTGTTTTTTTTCTGTTTCTCTTTCTTTCTGTTTTTCTGTTGCACATAGCCTTTCATATTTCATGTTATTTTTTAATCTTATATTTTGTCTTATTTTGGCACATATTGTATATTTTATCTTAGCATTTTATGTTGCTCTCTGTTTAATGTTGCACCATTTTATCGAAGGAAATTCCTAGTCTGTGAATCCTGTTCATTGG